>NC_068409.1:24137625-24437625 GCF_023724105.1 Carassius gibelio | reverse complement strand
CTGTCCCACTCATTTTATTTATTTATATATATATATATATATATATATATATATATATATATATATATATATATATATTTTTTTTTTTCAATTGGAAGACCTTGGAGGGTCTGATTAGGTCGTGCTGGCTCTCTGGAATATTAAATTGCTCTAAAAAGGTTAAGGGCTGGTTGATTCATTCAATCTTTTTTTTACGGCCTTCTTTTTCCACACCAGTCGATGTAATCAATTTTTCATTAGCGGCAAGGTGTTTATCTGTTTTTAGCACTTCCAGGTTCCAGCGGGAGGCGGGTCGATCCACGCCACACACCCGTTAATTAAAGTTTATTTAATTGAGGTGGAACAGTGGAGGTAATGAAGAGACAAAACCCCAACTGTGCAAGCAAGTGGACTCCCATTGCTCCCATGACCAGAGCTGCAGCTAGAAGCGGCCTGACGTTAAGCTCACGAACACTCAGATGACAGTACATCTTAAGCAACTATTTTATTCAGTAAAAGCTAAAAGTTTAAATAGAACATTTCTGTAGCATTATTGTTATATTTTATTGCTAATAGATATTAAATAGAAGCATTACAAAATGACTCCGGTTTGGAAAGGTCAGTGTAATATAATATATATTCTATGGTATAGAATATAAGTAAACAAATATAGACTAGCATTAAAAATTTTGGGTCAGAATTTTGATTTTATTTATTTAAAAATACATTTTTATTTTTAGTCAGCAACAACATAAGACTGTATATTGATCAAAAGTGACATTAAAGACATTGATAATGTCACAGTAGATTTCTACTTCAAATAAGTACTGTTCTTTTGAACTATTCATCAAAGAAGCCTGAAAAAAATTATCACTTATTTCCAACATTGAGAATAATGCAAAATGTTTTTTAAGCACCAAATAGGCATATTAGAATGATTTATGAATGACCTTGTGGTACTGAACAAGTAATGGCTGCTGAAAATTCAGCTATGACGTCACAGGAATAAATTATGTTTTAAAATATATTTGCATTAAAAAACAGCTATTTAAAACTAACAATATGTCACATCATTACTGATTTGATAAAAAAATGCATTCTTGGTAAGCATAAAACATAAAAAAAATCCCCAAATATTTGAACAGTAGTGTTAATCTAACTTTAGTTAACATATACAGAATATTTTTTTCTTTCATACTGTAACAAAGCACATAAAATGTAATATGGGGTGATCTCTGTTTTACTATAAGACTTTTTGATAACTCCAGCAGCACATTTATTGCTTGTTATCACATTTACATTTCAAAAATTCCCAAAACCACAGGCACTTACGATGGCATAATTCCCACAACATTCTCTGACGAAACAGTCTGACAGCTACGTTTCTCTTTCTTTTCACCAATTACTTACAGGCATCACAAATGGAAATTAAGCATTATAGTTACTTCTGTAATATTTGCATGCAGTATGTTCATCATGGCTGCAGGAAATGCTGACGTGTTTAAAAGGTTACTCACAACAGGCTAATCAAACTAGAAACATAACAGCACCCAGTGTGTACAGCAAGTCAGAGCACAGACCATTTCCCATAGTAATGATTCAATTACCTACAGTGGGATGCAGAAGTCAGAGACCACACTGAAAATTTCAAAATCGAATTTAAACCTGGAAAGAAAAATAGTTTGGGGTTTTCAAATACAGTAAGCCTCCCAGTGTCAAATCGAGCCATATACTGCATTACATTATCAGTGAATAAGTAGTACCTGTAGAGCAGTCAGGACCGGTCCAGTTGACATCGCAGATGCAGGAGCTGGTCTCACTCTGGAATGTACCGTGGCCAGAGCAGTGTTCTGGACACATAGAGACCCGCGTCTCACAGTTCGATCCGGTCCAGCCTGAGGTACAGTGGCACTGACCATGGAGACAGGAGCCATGGCTGGAACAGGATGGGTCCACACAGTTCACTGTGGAAAACAACCGTGTTTCCAGACCATTATCTTAGAATTGCCTTCACATTTTTGCAATGATTTTAACTAACTGGTCGAACAGTAATGTTTCGTGGCTGTATAAATTCAGTTACCCAGTTCCCCTCAAAGGCTGGTAAGATATTTCAAAAATGTATCAAAAACTATACTATTGTGAAATGCTATTACTATTTAAAATTCGTTTTCAATTTGAATATATTTGTTTACTTGCTGAATAGATTTATTCATTTCTAAAAAAAAATTGATAAAAAAAAATTATAACTGACCATAAACTTTGAAATTATATTTTACTTATTAAAATATATTTTTCTATATAATACAGTTGTAAATTGGCTTTGGCTTTGGTGTTCAAACACTTTCCAGGCCACTGTGTCATCCATTCATATGCCGTCTTTACAGTTTTTTTTCTTTTTCTCAAACAATCATTCTGATAATTATAGCACACATTTATTTCATTTTTTTTTTTTATAAAATCTATTTCAACAGTTTTGACAATTACAAGACTGACAATTACATGCACTCCAGAACATCCTACTGTACAAAGATTCAGTGATGCTAACATATGCTATTTATGCTTCATACGGCTATTCAAGACATCACTCTTGAATTTGAGATATTAAACATGGAATATAGAAACATCATGAGGGAACAATGTCTGGACCATGGGATAAATCTGATCTAGTAAAATGGCTTTTATATTCTTGCCATGCAGTTCTATGATCATGCAGAGCAATCACTGGACCAAATGATGCACATGAGAAGGAAGCACATACCATAACAAATCCATCATCATGTTTTATGTGGGTTTAAGCTATAATTTGGCTTTCCCAAAATGTAAACCCATGCAGGTATCAGAAAAAAGTTTAAAGATGACTTCTCTGAACCCATGAGGTATTTTTTATTTTTTTGGTCTTCTTTTTTTTTTTTCTCTCAATGGTCTGTGCACTGACCATAAATTACTGCAGAAGGAAGCATGATGAACAGTTCTTGTTGAGACTGGGATAGAGGTACTAATTTAATCAAGGTTGCAGTTTTGGGGAATTTGACAGCTATCTAGTCTGTGTGTCACTGAAGGTGTCAAATTGGAAACGCTGTTGCTAAAGTCGGAAAATTTGGTCATCATTTACTCAGTGTCATTTCAAATCTTTTTTAATGCAAAACAAGATATTTCAAATAATTTTTTTACATTTCTCTGACAAAAGTCAACAGTTCATATAAAAGCTTCAAGCTGTTTTGTAAAACGCATATCAAAAGGGTAACAAAGGGCCAATCTCAGATCTCTTTGTAGGTTTTAATTGCCAATCAGTGGCAATTAATTGTATTAATTGTAATTTGGTTGATTCTAAAGCCTTTTTATCAAAAGGTGTTTATTGTTTTGTGCAACTTCATAAAAAAACTGTATTATAAAACAAATGTGTTTGTATTTGCTTTTTAAACAATCTATTGCTAACGAGTCTCTCTTTTCAGGCATCTAACTAGGTGCCTCTCTTTTTGACTTCAAGGTGAGTAACTCATTAAATTCATTGACAATTATAACATTGTTCAAGTGACTTAAACATAGACATCTAAAGATTTTATTCCCAAACCTATTGAATGTGGATCAATAGACTCAATTGATTTTACCCAGCAGGAACAGGAGAAAAAAAAAATCTAAAGACAGGAAACATTTTGTGTGCATGTAAGGGGTATTTTTTTTGGCTTTCTGCCTTATCTCAATCCCATATGTGGAATCCATTTCAGTCAGTGGATGCTGCTAAATGGTGTGGCTAATTTATCACAACAAAAACCAGTCTTTAAGTCAGTACACTCATCCATGTAATTAGCTACTCAGTGGTGTTGAAAAAGTGCTCTCCTCCACTACAATGAGCTACATGTGTTGTGTTTTCTTTGCATAGCTGCTGAGATCCGTCCAGTTACCTTGGTCACAGTTGTCGCCTTTGAAGCCAGGGTTACACATGCAGGAGCCTGTAACACACAGGCCATGACCCCCACACTGAGTGTCCACACACTGACCAGTGGGCACATCGCATTCAATCCCTTTCCATCCGCTATAGCACTGACAGCGCCCGCCGTTGTACTGCCCATTGCCACTGCACAGCACTGGACACGCCGCTAAAAGACGGAAATAAATTAAAGCTAGGAGGATAAAGGTGGACCACAGATGAAAACATGTCCAGGATGTTAGAATTTTGTGATTGCAGTACCAAAAGTCATCCTTTTCAAGCACAGTTATTTCTAGTTTTCCGGACACAGGCCCACAAATCAAATACATGGTCCGTATTTATACATACATACTGTGTGTGTGTGTATATATATATATATATATATATATATATATATATATATATATAGCTTGAATCTGATTGGCTAACGAACGCTCTGCGGTGTGCAATTATTGTCAGGGAAATGCACGACGAATGTAGTTCCAGGCAGCTCTTTGACCGCATTACAGTTCCATATCACTTCGCATAGTTAACTGTAATAACGGTCACACAATTTGCACAAAAAGGTGTTGACTATTTTATCAGTTAGCCTATATAGTGTAGCAACTTAAAGGCTACACATGACTTTTCTCACTAGTGAGGAGACAGCGCTGTTCAGAGACGCAAAGAGGTAGCCTAATTCTCTCTCTGTTTCTCTATGTGTCTCTGTCTCTCTCGCTCTCTTTCTGATAACTTCATTAATAACTTCATTAGAATGCTATCAATGGCTCAACCATCCATTACAAGCTTTAAAATTAAGCTTTGGAACTAGCAAAAGAGGCATTGGATGAGATGCAGAAGAAATAATCCTACTCACAAAAGCGATTTAAGTAAAAAAAAAAGACGAATCCCTTTACATATATCATCTGATCGATGTCTTGAGGTGTAGCAACCGTAGTATAAGCAGAATAATTGACTCCTGGCCATTGAATTATTCAAAAAAGAATGCAGAATTTTTCTAATAATTCAACGGCCCGTCATCAATTATTTCTTACATATAGTGTGGACAGGTTCTTCACAGGTGTTTTGTGAGCATGACAGCGAAAACAATATCATTAGAACACCACACACACACCTCTCGAGCAATATGGCCCAAGGAATCCTGGGAAGCAATTACATGTGCCTGAGACACATTCTCCATTGCCATAGCAATTGTGCGGGCATTCCATCACCGACTCTGCACAAAGAAGGTCAGATAATAAAATTACATTTTTGTTTGTGGCATATTACATTTTTACACTGCTTCATATTTGTGGTCTAACAAGGCATAGAACAAAGACAGAGGGTTAAAAACGTCTACAGTGTTTCTTTACATAAAAAAAATAATAATTAGGAGTCCCTATGGAAACTATGCCCAATACTGAATTGCCACTTCATAAAAAAAATGCATAAATAATTATTTTTGCATATAAAAGTTTCCTTTTCCTTTTTGTTGTAAATAAAAGCAGATCCTCCTCATGGCTGCATACAAATCATATTTGAAGATAAAAACAAACAGCTCAGCAGCTCAAGGCTTAGCGATTTAGTCTTTTGGCCTCCATATTCCCTGGCCTGACAGAAGGAGATAGCGGCAGAATCAAACTTATTGATTAGCCAACAACTCAGGGCATGCTTCTGCACGCCTCATTATCACTGATGCGCTATCTCAGGCACTTGGGTGCAAGACAGAAATATAAAAAGGCCATCTGAAAGCACCTATAAAAGCTTGTTACAAAGGCCCAGTTGTTCTGTCAAGCGTCACATTACCTAATGTTGGGTATGAAATTACATTCTCAGCTTTGATGCATAAATAAGCAAGAAACACAAAATAACCAGCCACTCTGTGGTGCATCAACAAAGACAAACGCGTATGCACTCAATCACATGAAGTCACATGGTTGTAACGGCATGTGCTAGCTCACCTAGTACTATGGTGCTGTATGAGACAGGCTCTACAGTGCGGCCATCATTGTAAAAGGCCAGGTGCCACACACCGCTGTGGAGGTACTGGATAAAGCCTGCCTGCTGAACGCTGACCGGATTCTCCAGTCGGTCCCTGAGCTCCGGATCCAACTGAACGCGCTCTCGTGAGATGAGCCTACTGCCATCTAGAAGCTCCACAAAGTCGTACTGAAACACACACAATTACATTGACCGCTATTACTCAGCTGTTGTCAAATGTGTCACAACCAAATGAAAGGCAAATTTAATATCCAGACACCATGATATTTAGGCTGCCTTTACCCTGTCTGCTCCCAAAATATCATACCAAGAAATTTTTTACATCACAAAGGAAAATAGAGGTCTATTGTCTAGTCATTTAGCATCACAGAGTTTGTTATTCACTAGAACTTCCACTACTTCGAGCAGAACATTCAAATAAACAGATAGACCCACTAACTGAAGACTCTAAATTAAAGTTTCTCCAATTGATTTCCTACTGGTCAGCTACAAAAAGCAATAAGAAGACACATGGCAAATTGGAAGCAGCATTCAATAAGCTTGCTTTAGTTTATTGTGATGGCTTTGGGGACACATTGATTGAACATCTACAATAAGTTGGACAGTTTTCCTCAGCACTTACGAAAGATGCTGCTTTTATTGACAGCTGTGAGTGTTAAAAACCCAGCCAATCACTAAGACAGAGAGAAGACGTCTTTTTGTTGGAGCAGTTTGTTTTGTTTTGTTATGATTAAAGAAGGATTTGTTCTTTCTGGTAAATAACCTTGGATGTCTGATTCCTTCAAGTCCTTTATATTGAATAGCTGTGGTTGTATCTTTCGTTTAATAAATGCTAAATAATGCAGTGAATGCATTCATTTTGAAAGATTAAAAAAGTCCATTGATCTTCTTTTTAAATAACTTAATGATTAACTCATTTTAGCCACTTATGACTTATTTGAGACAATTCAAGTAGAAGACTTTGATGTTGTATTACCTGGGTGTGTGAGGGTGGAAGTCCCCTCCTCCCATAGACTCCAATCAGGGCGTTTTTCTGAATGGAAATATTAAACTTGAGAAAGTGGGGTTGTTCAATGAGAAGTCTGGACCTCCAGAAAACTCCTGGTGGAACGGCATGTGCTACCTGCTGACCCAACTCCACCTGTCCCGTGTCCAGCGTGGAGTTATTCTGTAGCATCACTCCTACTTTTCCTGTGAGCAGACACGTATTAAAATAAAATTATTCCATAAATGAATCCATAAGCCCAGAAAACTGTCACAGTTGCTTTTTACAATATTTGAAGTTTACTCACAATTCACATTTAAGACTTACAGTTTGATATTAAATAAGCGTCTTTATTGCTGGACATTCGTGCTTACTTCATTTTCTTTGTATTATTTGTTTGCCCAAAGTTTATTCAATGTAGCAAACCCAGTAAAATACGAATTCCTATCAATCCAGTCAAAACTTCATTTTTGGATAAAACTAAGGGTTTGCTCTTATTTCAAGCCTAAAATATGCTCAGAGATAAATGGTCTCTTTGATCATTTTCCTGATGAGAGCCTCTAAATGTCAAACATTGCCCTAAAACTTGCAGCAGGCATTTGCCATGCTCTTTCATACTCTCCAAAGGCTATCATTCAGATGACAGATGACACAGGCAAACATCTTTATACTGCACTTCAGAAAGAGGCAGTAAGTCAATTAAAAGAACACAATACAGCTTGGCAGGTTCACAATCAGAATGAGGAAAGTGTCTTTTATTGACTTGCTTCAAACGGATGCTTTCTAAACATGGATATTAGGACAAACCTTCTTTGGAGACCGTCACTCAGTAGAGAAAGATGCTATCACTAGTATTTCTCTGTAGTACTTTAGCAGTCTTTAAAGTAAACAAGAAATGACATTCAGGACCCCTTTCACTTATTTTATCCATTGGGAATTGACTGGATTGAGAAAAATAACACCAGAATAGACCAAGATGGTTAACTGTCCCTCATATATCACAATATAACTTTCTATCTCTCCATTGCAGCATTGTTTCTTTTCTTGTGACTTTATATGTTACAAGGTGACTATGTCTCTGAATTACAACATTGTTTCTTGTAATCTTTTTGCATTTGGGTATTATATTGCACTAAGAACCAGAAAGAAATTGAAAAGGAAACACTGTTCTACAAATAATTATGCAGCTTGAAAGAAATAACTGCAATCTATATAAAATAGCTCATAGAGATATGGAAATGCAGTCCTCTGTGACTGAAAGGTCATTGATTTCGGCCTTGAAATGTTACCATCTGCAGAAATTGCAGTCACAGTGTTGGTCGGGAACGTCACTGGTTTGGCTCGTCCATTCTCAAAGGCGTGATTATCCACATCCTTCAGTTTCCAGTTCAGGCCAAGTACATGCATGGCTGTGAGGGAAGCCAATTAAGATCATGAAACGGAACAGCAAGCACATATCATGTCATGAGACATTCTCATTTGCAAAGGGATATAGTTTAAAAGCTGTTGAAAGCCACTCTGGAAGGTGATTTGCAGTCTCCTTTATGCATGTGTTGGACACAAGTGCAGTGCATATAAAAAGAAAACCTATCCCTCATTAGACTCTCTAAATAGTGCACTAATGTCTTTTTTTACTATTTGAAAACATGTTCTTTCAATTATTGTGAATGGGGCCTTGACACAAACTGTTTTGAATATGCTCCACATTAGTCCTTAGCTTGTCACTGAAAACATTTATTGCAGAGAAAATAGAATTAGATTCCAGTGATTAAAATGAAAAAAAAGAGGGAAAATGCGAAAATCAAAAGCCTGCAGATCAAAGCATGTCTGTGTTATATAATACAGGAGTTTCTCCCATTTTCTCTTCCCCGCTTGCTGTCTCTCCTCTTTCCCCCATTCTCTCTTCAAAACATTCTCTTCTTCATGCACAGCCTTTAAATCTTAGGCAAACACTTTCTAGTTGTTTTTTTTAACCGTTCGATCTGTGTGAAAACAGCTTGGGAAAAGTCTCCTTCAAAGTTCACAGCGAGGGAGCTTGCTGAGGAGGCTGCGCTTCACACACCTCTCTTCCTCTCGGTTTGATCTTTGGAGGGATGAATGTTTCTAACAGGCCTTCAGCGGGGGAGGAGGAGTCTCCAACTGCGGCAAATAACTCACAGTGGGGAAACAATGTTAAAAAAATCGGAGAGAATAAAAAATGGAGGTTATAATGTTTTTGTGGCCTAACGGAGTGAATACAGATTGCTGTGGACAATAAGATCATGCAGCTTTCGCTTCGCTCCAGATATTAATCACTGAACTGATGTCTTTTTTTCCAGTGTCTATGTGTGTATGTGACTTCCTAGCGATAAGGCGACTATTTAGAGTAGAGCACCAGGTGTTTTGGCCACAGATGAAGGCAGAGGAAGGAAAACTCCACCTGATGGGCTATTTCGTTATCTCTTGTGGGGGCAGGCTGGATAAAACAGCTTGCACCTGAGTACCTCATGGTCAAATAAGGACACACAAACACACACACACACACTCACACACAATGAGTTACCTATACAGTAGCAGAGCAGAACAGACAGCAGGGTGGCCACGCCTACAGCACTGAGAGCGGTGCATTTCCACGAACACCGTTTAGGCGACTTGTTAAATTTGAATGCACCTCTTGAAAGCGTGTTGCGTGTTAAGGGACGAGCTGGTGGAGAGTAGACAGCTCCAGTCGCCATAGTATAACCGGGATTAGGAGTTGTGAAGAGAGATGTGGTGCCAGTTCCAGTCTTGAGCAGGAAGTGCCTAGGGAAAGGAAGATACGATATGAGATGATGAAATATAAAAACAATAAACTTGCTGAAAACTTTCAGAGTGAGCTGTGAACAAAACCACAGGTTTAAAAGAAAAAAAGAAACGTAGCAATGTCTTTGTTAAAAGTTTTTATTTTTTTTTATTTTCTGACCTATTGAGAATTTTGAAGTTAAACCTTTTTTATTGATGCATCACTATTTGAATCTGCATCTCCATGGAAACTGCAGTTAAAGTGTGCATTTTCTTTATTGTAGATACTTTATTATTTGTACTGTATGTAACAAAAGCTGTAATTTAATAAGCTGCCATTAAAATCCCAATAGCTTCATTGATTTAGAGGGCTGTCATTGGATCAGTGCCTGTACTTGTATGACATAAATGTCTCTAACGATGGACTATGATGGAAAGAACCACACCAAGTCAAGTCAAAGTGAACTGCGGTTAACTGAGCTCTAGAGTTTATGATGACAAACATAACCCATAATGATGTGTATGCATCAGCATCTGATGACAGTGTTTTCTGTTCTGCTTTTCATCAGTGGCGCTCCACCGCTGCCGAATCTTCAACGCCACAGCAAGATAAATCATTTTTACCTGAGTTGTTAATGTTAAGTTTGCTGTCTGATTTAAATATGGTGAGAAAAACACAAACCACAAAATAATAACAAGACAAGTTTTTAGCTCATAAAAACTTTACAGTTTGAATCAGTCTAATGTACTGTAACTGAATGAACACTGAATGACTTTTCCTGACATCCTTCCTACAATAGCCACATTTTGTGAAAAGGTAAATTCAATTGTCTGGAGTCAGGGACATATTTTTATATAAGTAAATAAATAAATAAATAAATAAAATGTTTATTAAACACATGATTATTATAATGATTTTTTTTTAAGAATCATGTGACAATGAAGTAAAGTAATGGCTCTTTAAAATTGCCATAACAGGAATAGATTACAATTAAAAATATATTAAGATATAATATTTTACGTGTTTTCAGTTCATTTTTGATCATATAAATGCATCCTTTGTGAGCCTTCTTTAAAAAACATTAAGATAAATTGACTGCCCCCAAAATGTTGAATGTAGTGTGTATATACATAAACATTTATTCATTGTAATGTGTATATTAATAGCGGCCTATTATTGTAATTTAAACATATTACACCACATACATGCATATGTTTATAAAACACATTGCATAAAATTAGGCACGGTATGATTGACTTGGATTACAGAAGATCAGGAACTTCTAAAAACATTTTAAAATTTAATTGAAGATATTTTGTTTGCTTTGCTGGCTATGATTCTGCTTCAAAACGAAAGTTTTCTTATATTTTAATTTGTTCCCTTCTGTTGTTTATCTGATTCATTCATACTACACACATCAATAAAACAGACATTCTCAGATTCATTTCCAGGATATTTCCATGTGTTGTTGGTGGTTCTTGTTCACTCTGGCTGGCTGTTATATTGGCGTTCTGCTGCAAGCTCTCTCACACTGGCTGCTGTGTACAGTCTTGTGTCCTGGAGGCATTTTACAGTTGGTCTGCTGTCAGTCCTCCTCACGGCTCTGGATGTAGGTCTTGTTTACGTGGCCATTTTATTTTTTTCATTTAAGTTTACTCTCTGATTTAAATGTGATTAGGAAAAGAAAAATGTAATTAAAAAAAAATAATAATAATAATAATGACAAGAAAATAATTTGAGCTCATAAAAATGCACAAATTATAATCAATTATTTGCTCCTTTGCAGGTCAATTTGAATGAGGGTTTCATATTTTATTTATTTATCAATTCATTTTTTTCACTGTAACTGGAGTGCTTCCTTTATACTTTTGACCAAATTGCTTGCTTGTTTTTTTTTGTTTGTTTTTTCAGTTGTACTAAAATATATACTGTATTATATAAGCATGATAAATGTTGTGCCTATACTGTTATAATGGCTTTTATTGTTCAGAATATATATATATATATATATATATATATATATATATATATATATATATATATATATATATATATATATATATTCTTTTTTTTCTATTTAGGTACACTTACATTTTTTTGTATTTTTGGGAAAGTAACACTAGAAAAAGCATTATACAAAACAAAAAAATGTTCAAACAGCTGATATCTCGTAGTGGCACCTACTGTACGAGAATAAAATGGTTATTATTAGACGAGTCTTCATCTCATCTGTACATTAATTTATCATTTTTGTCAACAATGCAATTCATTTTTAATGTAATTTTTTTTTTCTTTTTATTATGAAGAAACGTACCTGATTCCAGTTTCTACACAAACAGTCCTTGACTGTGTACAATTTCAGATGAGGAAACATTTCAAACTTGCCAGCTCCTAACAGCATTACTCTATAAAAGTTCAAACTTCAACGGTCAGGCAGCACTCAGACGCTTGTTCTTTTGTGCAAATTTCAATACAGGCCTGGTTTAAGATGCCTGCTTTTCATTCAGAAGGACTCCATTGTAAAACTTTATAATCTGCATGGTTATGAGCTGCTGCCACGACTCCAAACACACAGGCACGCACACACATTTTTCACAAGGGCTCAGATAGGTTCCGGGCCACTGCGCACTGAATGAGGCACATTTAAAAGCCTTCACAAACGATTAACAAATACACTGACAGTGTGCCGTTTTGAGGCCAAACAATCCATAATTGATTAGCGGGAGTGTGACGCCAGGCAGAGAAAATGACTAAGCTAATCCTCATTGCCCCTTTCTGTAGGGTGTGAGAGTGTTGTTCGCATTAGGACGACTAAGAAGTAACTTCACCCCAAAGAGTTTTTTTTTTTTTTTTTGCTCTTGTACAATGTGATTCTCTATCAGTGTCCCACCTTTCCTTGTCATTGGTTTGACGCTTGGAATGCTGCGGTGCGAAAGAAGAGGCCCTACAGAAGAAAAAAGGAGGATTTGGAGGTTGAAAGAGAAATTGCAAACAAAAGAATAAAAGTCCTTTCGTGGCATAATCTGATATATAGTGACTGCCGCATTAGATAGGCTAAAGAAAAGAGAGGGCTTTTCAAAGGACTACTTGTTGACTTAAAGAGTTAAAACGATTGAGTATATATGTGAAAAGAGTATGCGACCGGTGGTGCGAGTTTAAGGCAAAGACAAGTCCTCTTTCTGACAAATGCACATGCGAGACTTAAGTTAAATGAGAGGGGGGGAAACTCATTTAAAAAAACAAGGAGGACTTGCATGTATCCTCTCATCTCCAACTAGGATTCAAGCATCCTCTTTGAGGCGGAAGCATCTGTCACCTCAGTAGGGGTCTCGGAGCAGCAGGTGTCTCTCCAGCACTCGGCAGAGTGGCGTTATTTTAAGACACTCCCTGGAGGTTTCTGCGCCACTGCCATTTTAGGACAGTCCCTTTCTGTTGACATGTAAAGATCAGAATCTTCGTGACAGACAGGGGAGTGGAAAGTTTTCAAGATAACACTCTGAGAAAGGTAGAGTAGTGAAAAAAGGAGATGGTGATGGATTGGTGTACTGCGAGACGGAAAGCAAGGAAGCTGAAGGGAGAGAGAGAGAGAGGGAGAGAGAGAGAGGGGTAGTAGAGGAATTCTACTGGGATCATTAATAACAGGAGAAGTCTGTGTTATCTGCCTAGATCTAGACACACAACAAAGATTCTTCACTTGATGTGATTACAAAACATCTTCCCTTCTCATATCCATAAGAAGTATGCTTTCACTAGACTCCTTTGTTTTCTTTCTTTTTGTTGTTGTTTTTTCCTCTCCACAATGGAGCACAACAGCTGTGGCCCGCAAAAGATCAAAAAACCTGACACGTAGCATTGCCAACACTTCTGTTGGTAATGAATGTGTACAGTGCGACTGCAGGGTGGATTTTACATGAAATGCCATTTCATGAAGAGAGAGAGAAAAAAAAAACACTTTAGTGAACAATTTACCAAGTTGAAATCATTTATGAAATATTAAAACTAAATATTAAAACAATCATTGCTGTTCTACATATATTCTTGTACTGATGAAAAATAGACAGTAGGCTATTTCATGTTTAGTAGAGATTTCCAGAGATGTTTTTTTTTTTTTTTTACTAAGTTAATTAAAAGCGTAAAGGAAAAAAAAAAACATGGCCATTATGTTGAAATACCAAGGAAAGAAAAGCCACAGTAAATTACAGGCCAGGCTGATTGTAGACTGAAATTAAATTTGTTTCATTCAAGATGATCCACTCAACACTTATTTTATAATGGCATCCCATTTCTCTATACTCTAAACACACACAAACATGGCTACTTTATTCATAGGTTATACCTTAATGGTTTAATTTTGTGTATTCTAGCCCACACACATTGCAGTCTTTTTATAAAAGAAAGCAACAGTGAATACATTGCTTTAGATACAATGCTGAATATGGCAATTTGAAAAAGTGTTTGAAATTGCTTTATGATTGTTAGAAATATTTCAGCTGCACAGATAAATGTTAGTATTAGTATTTTTCTTCCTTTGGATGACATAAGATATAGCCTTCAACAGTTTTTAAATATTATATAATTTTTTTTTTTTTAAGTTTCAATATATCATCGATCTTGATTTGCATTTAAATTAGATTTAATGGAACCTGTATTTCACAATGCATACAGCTTTTTGTTTATGTCAAAGATAAAATAACACATTGTTTTCTCTCTTGGCTGAAAACTGAAAATTACATTTGTGGTATTTTTGGGGAAAAAAACGATGGCCGTCTAGTAGCTATTTTTCAGTACATTTAGTCACAATCTTAAGATGAACATTTAATGGCACCATGTTTTTTTGTTGTGGAATGATACTGTGAACAGTTTAAATCTGTTATTCATCTTGTTTAACCTTTTGAGTGGGTGGCAGCTCAGGCTCCTCGGGGTACAGTACATGCAGCAATTCAGGGTTATATAAACTGTGCCAGTTTATGACATTATGCGCAATGTATCATCCAGGAAGAATTTAACTCCTTCATGCTGTAAAAAAAAAAAGTTGCCAATTTCCAGCTTCCCTCTCTCTATCTCTCTAAATATATTCACTATATTAGAGTAACACTGAACAAGCATCTGATATGTCGATCATGTATTTTGGGGTTTCTATGTCAAAAATCCAATTTTTTTTTAAATAAGCCATTTTTGCATCTTAGTTTCAGTAAGATCTTTTCTTTTCTGTTTTAAAGAAGTTTTCAGATCTGAAACTGACAGTCTGTTTTTACAATCCAAAAAGTATTTTATTTCAAAAGATCAAGGATGATTTGTTATGATCCCTTTAAGCTAAAAATAAGCATATTCTTTTTGATGTTTTATCCACTTAGTCTAAATATAGGCCGAGTGAATTTCATGAACTGATTGATTTCCGTTCAACTACTAATATTATATTATGAGGAACAACATCTTTCCTTGCGATTTGTGTCCACTACTTAGTCATTTTAATGATATGTGTTTGCATAAAAATTGCACGTATACATAATAGAAATGTTTGCTTGCACATGATGACTTCTGTTTTGGTTAATTAACTCTATTTCCCATACTTTTGCATTCATATTCGTCCTCTGCAGGACCCAGTCTACCGGGACTCTTCCCTTCAGCCTTTTGAAGTGAAAATGCTGATTGTGGCGTTTAGAAATCTGCATATGGGTGTGGAAAATCTATGATGCAGTACATTACTATTTACCCTGTGAGTCGTTTATGAACAAAGGCTGAATTTTGTGAAGGTAGATATCCTTTTGTAAAGACTTGTACTGCACTTTTATTCTTTAATTAAAAAACATTGACTTACAATTAAACAATAAAAAGGTTAAGACTGTGTGCACTATTACAATAAAACATTTTTCGTATTACTATGATAAGAACAAATGTGTGTATACAAATGCTTTTGGGATCCATATGATACGTGTATCTGAAGAAGCCGAGACTAACATGATGTGTATTTATTTATGCTTGATATGATACTCATGCCATGCATACATAAATTCATACTGTCAGGTGGATGCTGGGTAGGCAGCCCTCAGCTTGAGTAGTACACTTCAAGATATCTGTAGTGACAGCAAGGTGCATTATATAAAGGCTTGTCTTGGCAGCTTTTACCACAATATTTGCTCAAAATGAGAAGTGATAACTGATGGAAACTCAATGGGAAATGAATGCCTATATAGAGTCATGATCAAAGATTTTAGACCCAAATCAAACTGATTAAGTGGATTTTTCATATGTACACAGAAAACAGCGATTCATGATACACAATGTTCAAAAGATTGTAAAAGTGACTAATGAGTGTACTAAATCATGTGTTAGCCATTTTGTAGTGTGTCTAAATACCCATATAGTGAATTTCCATATATAGTTCACTCCTTAAGCCATAATGTACACTGACCAAATCTGACACAAACACACACACAAATTCTTGTCTAAAGTTGACAGTATTTCTATAATATCTCTTTTCTTTTTTTATTTGCCAAGTCATAATTTCATTAAAAAAATTATTATAAAGGTAGGTAGCAAGTAATTCTGTTAACCAACAACTATGGAAACAAAATTTTTGTTTCTTCACTTCTTCAACTCAGTAGACTATACAGAGAGGAACTGAAAAGTTGGTGGATGATTTAAATATCCGAGTATCATCTGTAGATAGCATTTTCATCTTTATAAAATAAAATAAAATAAAATAAAATAAAATTAAATTAAATTAAATTAAATTAAATTAAATTAAATAAATCTTTTGTAATATGTTTTCAATGTGCAAAATTATCTAGTTTTATACAATCTTGAACATTGTTTTGATGTTTATTTTCAATAATTCCTCTGTAAAACCAAAAAAGTCAAAACCATGACGAAGATAATTAAAATATACTTAAGATAATACAATGCATGCATGTAATGTTGTTTGTTTTTATTCAGCATCAGCATTCACTCGCTTATTTGCTTTCATTCTTCCTCCATGTAGTCACTGACTACATATAGGACACTGAAAACAGTAAGTGAATGAGTAAGTGAATTTCTGACTGTGTAAAAACACGTACCTGTTCTCCAAGCCTACGTTGCCACCCAGTACCCAGTTTTCTTGCAGCTGCACGCATTCAGATGCACTCTGAAGCTCTGTCGGCTGATTGGCCAGTGACTGGTTGAGGGAGGTAACTGATGGATGCTGCTTGTGTTGATGTGGAGCAGGTGGCAGAGGAGGCGGTCCTGCTTGACTGGGAAGCTGGTCTAGTGGAAGAGGAGAGGCAGAGGTATTAGTGGAGCTTGTTACACAAAACGCAGGCTGATTGTGTGCCTGTACATGATTGTGTTGGGTTAAATGGGATTCTTTACAGGATGATTTGGTCCTATGAACACCTTCAAATCTTCACTTCACTCCGTCCAGCTTCATTTAAGAGAGAGGAGAAGCTAAACACTGCATTATGAGAATCACACGGTTTAAGGAAATGTGATTTAATTTGTGAATTATAATAACATTTTAAAATCAGTATTTAGCATATTTCTGAATGTAATATTGTTGAGTATTACAGGTAATGTTTCAAGTATTATATTTTTTTTTTTTAAGAAATAAAATAATGCGAGGGGTGTAAATTATAATTTCTTTAAAAAATGCTATTTACATAAACTTTTAATGTATTTAAGAGAAATTTGACAGAAGTTTAGGGGAAAAATTACAAAATGTAAAAAATGCATTTAAAGTTTATCAAAATGTAATAATTAATAATAGAAAAGCATATATATATGAATGTTCTACATCTTTTTCTTGTTCTACATCGCTGCATAATTTTTCATCCAAGTTTTTGAAGAAAGAAAAAAATCGAAACAAATATATTTATCAGTATTATTAACAATGAATTAGTAGTAGTAATATTTTACTACAGTCAAAAGACAGAAGATATGTATATCATACATAATTAATTTTGTATGTGACGTCACATACATAATTTTGTATGTTACGAATAAAAATCTTGAATCTTGAATATGCCAGGAAATGTGAACATGATTGGAAGAATGAATCGCAACAATGTGTAACTGTACAACTTACAAAGACTTTAAATTGAGTAGTAATAGTGACACGGTGCTCACCGACTTTTACGACTGAGCAAACGTAAGTCTCCGCAGGCCGTTGCTGGGGAGCAGATGTTTTATAATGGGCTCTTAAACTGAACGCTTCACGTTTGATTACAGCCAGAGACAGACTCTCGTTTAACTAATGACCGGAACCTCCATTAGGACAGCAGGAAAAAAACAGGTTTTCTCATTTCACTCCAAGCTGGGTAATTGCCCCCCAAAATGACACTGTGTGATTATCTCACTGTCCCATCCTGCCGCCGTGCTGACAGGTCTGTTTCCATCTGACTACGGGTGTCCAAACATATGCTGTCACACACTAGACTGTGACAGGGACGTACTGTGCAGGCAAGCCACAGAAATTCAATATTTGCCTTTATTCTCACGCGAAAGCACCGCGAGGAATAACGTGTGCGTGGTGGAATAATTTGTTATGTGCTTTCGTCTCTTTTTTCTCTTCTGAGTTCAATCATTAAAATGTCAAAATGTTACTGGCAATGATCAAATCGTACTTTATAACCTATTATTAACATTTCAAATGCATCAGTCTCAAAATGATAAGCCAGATTTCCTTTTTCTACATAGGTTTCTATGTATAATATTGAATATTATATTATAAAGTGGCTTCAAATATGTTAGGACACCTAAGCCACCTTTAAAAATGTATAATTTATTATCCTAGATAGAGACATAATAAATATCATCACATTAACTATGGACATTGATGATCAGATCACAATCAGATAGTACCTGATCATGATGAAATTATTTTTATTAAAAAATAGCGTGTGATACGATGCAAGGACATTCTGAGCACATCCAATGAAGTGTGAACACTAATGTGTTTTCATGATCCACTATACATGTGATTTGTGATACAGATGCTGCATTACAAATAATCACTATGCATCACTTTGACAGACTTGGTTGTAAATTTTCCATCATGCTCTACTTTATCCATAAATAAAATATTGTAACTCTTGGCATTTTTAATGTGACATTTATATCACAAGAGCTTCTGTAAAAAGAGCTTCTTTAGTCTTACCAAGTGCTCTGTACTTGGGGATAGATCGTGCAGGTTCTGCTTTTATTCTCTCTCTTGTTTTTCTCCCCAGATCCGCACTCAGGTGTCTCTCCCAGGCTGTTTTCACGGGGCCTTTTAAAACTTTATTTTCTTCCCTTTTCTTTGCTCCTAATCCTTATTAGCATCCTTTACTGTGGGAATGTTTATAAAGTAGGCAAACCCAGTAGACCAGACATATTATTTTTATCTGTCAAAATGAAGGAATGCATTTGGAATTATCCCTCAATGTTTTTCAAATTCAGTAAATAATGGAAAAGGTTTGATTAACACAAGCTCAGTTTAAGTGGCGTTTTCCATTTCGTGCAGATGACAGTGATTAGAACTCTATACAGTCACACTGGAGAATGCAAAGTGCAAATGCAATTCAGCTAAGAATATCAAAATACTATCCTGATATAAAACGCAGGTTAATGGCAAAGGAATAGCAACAGTGACCAGATAGTGTCCTTTTTTTGTCTTCAATTAATAGGGATGCACTAATTAGGCCATTCTGTTTCTTTTATTATTATTTTTTACAAGCAGGAAGCCATATGCTTTAGAAATGCTGTACAGACAGCAATCTGGCAATTTATTTTCTCAAATGTCAACATTTATGGGAACATTAATTTAAACAGTTCTGTTGTCAGTGTCAAAGATGTTGCACAGCAACACACTGTGAGATTTCAGGATCACACACAACAAGGATTTGTTTAAAAACAAGACATTTTGAGTACTAAAACTACTCAAGTAAATAATCATTAGAGTCACCTATTTTACTACATCATTAGAAATTTTGTTCAGGTTAAGTAAAACAAATAACTAATAACAAAGCATTTGCGAAAAGCAACTCAGTACAGTTACTGCAGGATAAACTGTTATTGCTGTTATTATGGCGAACATACATCTTTGGCAAGCTCTTAAAATGGGCCTGTCACAGACTAGCACTGTGACAAGTGACTCTGAAGTCAGTGAGTGCAACTGAGAACGTGCATGTGTGCACAAACTACTGTAACAAAACACGTGCAGTATGACTGCTGGTGCCCATGTCACATCAATTATACTCAGGCTTGAATTTGCATCTTTGTTCATTGTTTAATTCACTGCAGTTTATTATTGCAAAAAGGCGATGTTTTAAATCATACACATTTAATATTTCACTTTACATTAAATCAGAATTTATCCTTGGACATGCATGCATGCAGTAACACTGATTCTGATGTAAAGCATGATCATGCAGTAAGAGAAAATAACAATAACCCTAAAGAAATAAACTAGAAACAATAGTTCATATACACCACAGAAGCAGTCATGTCAAGAACTATGAAACGCCAACTAATGCTAAATGGACGGAGGCTGAAGTGAGGAAAGAACAGAAATCATAATGACAGGTGTCTTGCCACATTCATGACAGGGTTCAAATAGGCCTCTGTGACAGGTGCATTAGACAAAGTGTTGGAGAGGAAACACGGTACACACTCCACTCTGTGCGCCTGACACAAAGAGGTCACCCGGTGCAAAGACGGCGATGTTGTGTCGTGCCCAGACATGGCGAACACCATTACACTTTCATGTTGTTTGCATTCGCAAATACATCAAACGGCCCGAGACAGTGGTTGGAAATGAAACAGCCAGCAATCTTAAGAGACAGTGAACTTCTGCGGAGGCACAATTTGCTTTAAATGTGCCCTTAAGGTAACTCATGCCTTTTTGAATGCGACTTAATAGAAAATTGCAACAAATTATTTCCTTCAATCTAGATAAGGAGGCACCGCTCTGATTCAATCTGAGCGCCGCTAGACTCCACATACTAACAAATGATTACACACAGCATGAGCAGAATGTTAAGGCATTCAGACGGCTTTCCATCCAGAATCCGAGGCAATCAGCTTCCTTTAATCAAACTCCCTGAGCAATAAAATACAATTCTCTCTCTCTTGATTGGAAGTACACATGTTGTACACAGATTTCTTTTGAATGTGCATTTCTGTTCTTTGTAAGTTAATGTTTACATTTTGGTTGACTTCCTTTGGCACATCCTGCAAAAAAAAAAAAAGTAAAAAAAAAAAAAAAATGAAATGAAGCGGCAAAGAAAGGAAAATTATTTGTGTTTTTTTTTTCTTTTTCTTTTTCATAAAAGTTTTCATTTGCAATCTGGGAAAGACAGATACAGCTGGCAAGATATTTCTCAAAGTCAAGTTGTTCTGCTATGATTTAACAAGATGCTTTAGAGGGCCATTTTGATTAATATTGGATGGAGCGACTGAAATGACCCATTTTACTGTTAATGCTACTGCTAATGTCTGCATAAAACACTGCTGAGGGGTCATCTACATTTTTTTTCTCTTATGACAGAGAGCCAAGGAAGGCATAAACATGAAAATATTTCATGAACCTGCACTGATACAAATGCATGCTGACAAACATAAATATATTCTTTAGTTTGGACAAATAAAACGGATCAAAACAAACCATTATCTTTTCTGGTTGCCGTATATCAAGCTATTTTTTTTTCCAGTAATAGTAAGAGTAAGACAAATAAATAATTTATGCAGGCTATTGTTTTCTTTCAACAGAGAATGCAAACAATTAGTGTTGTCAAAACCCTCTGCGTAAAAAGCTGTTCTCACAACAACATCTATCATTTATCAAGAAGAAATAAAAATAAAAAAACATCCCCCTGCCCATGATAAGAGTATAACATAAACTGTCATATTTGATAAATGAGACTAAATAGTACCAGAAAAGGGGGTTTGGTATTGCATTTCTGTAAATAATGAAAAGAAAATTGCATTCATGAATTCTGTGGTAAACAGAGGACCCTGTGAGACACCATGAGCATGTTACGGTAACAGATGAATGTGAAATACACATAATAGTCTGTGCATGCCTGAAAGGAGCTATTAAATTATTATTAAATCTCAACACAAATAGTTGAAAAACAGAACATAAAATATCTTTAAAACAAACTCTGAACTTTTTCCTCTAAGTAGTAAGAACACGGGCACATTTGAAGGCAATGAAAATGATGCATTAACACTGAATACACATTATTTGAGTATGTAATTTTTGCTGAATATTTTTGCTCTCTTGAAGAGCTTTTGCACTTACTCCCCCTAAAACAGATTATAACACCATTCTTGATTATTCTGTGCTGAGCACTACCCTATATTTAGACATCTCTCCTTAGCTCTCCTTCCATTGACTTTGCCAGTCGGTATCACATCCAATCACTTGAGAGAAAATGTCACAGTTGGAATAACCCTCCGGAGCATGGAATAACCCAGCAGTTACCAGTGGACTATAATTGTATTTTACGTCAAGTTCGGTCTTCATGAGCCTCTGCCACATCCTCCCAAAAAAAAATAAAAATAAAAAATAAATATGTAAAATAAGAAAGAAATTCTTAAACATCTTATTTTCAAAATCAAACTTAATAGAAACGTTTGAACAAGCTCTCCAATAAAAACAAGTAAAACAAGTGTTTTGGTTGGTTATTCAGTTTCATTACGAAATACTACCTTCATGGCTTATTTACCCCCCAAAAGGGTGCATATTAGTGCCTAAAAGCTACAGATTACCTAAAGTGTACATATTAGCAACTAAATGGTACACCTTTAAAATGGGCAGCGCCCCAGAGACAGCCTTGTGCTTTAAGAGTGCATCATTATGGCAAGAGGTGTCTGTAAACTGAATTATAATATAGGTTGTGATCAAAGAAAATTCAAAAAAAAAAAAAAAAGAAAAGAAAAGAAAAGCAGTTATCCATGCCTTCCAGGCTTTTAGTCTGATCTCACTTTATAGGAAGTATTGAAGAGATGTAGCAGTAGGGCAGAGCCCACCCATGATGAGAGTAAGAGTTGTGGAGGAGTTGGCAGTATAAGACTATAAATCTAGCATAATAGTGAAACTTGTCTACCTGGCATGACAGGCTATTCAGGAAGCATTCAGAGTCCAGCGTAAAGCAGAGCACAAGCATTTAATCAAAGTCACACCGCCGCAGAGCTGAAAGTGTTCCCCGGGACTTACAACCTAACAGAGAAAGATTTCAGTGCCTCTTGGTGTTTTCCTTCAGTCTGATTTCTACTTCTTAATACCTGAATATGCTCTATAGGTAGAATTCTCTAAGATTTGAATGGTAGTTATTTGTCAGTAACAAGGTAACATAACTTTGTCAGAATTTTCTGTCAGACAGGAACTTTAGACTTAAAGGAGAGACGTTTCCTGTGACATGATCACCCTCAAGCCATTCTATCTGAAACTGACATCTGCAATCTGTTTCCAAATGTAAAGCTTCACCAAGACCCCAGTAAAGACAAATCCTACCTACACCACATCTGTCACGATGCTACCGAGAGCCAGTGTTATGCTTTTGTCAATCATTGATTGTTATACTGTTCTTCAAAGAGAACAGTCACCAAAATTATTCACAATAAGTTAAATAATCTGAAGGTAATTCTTTATTTTATCTATCTGAATGCATGGCAACTGTACTATATTGCATCTTGCAGTGAGCAAATATCATTAACCTTCTTCCAAGCAATACTGCCAAAAAATGTCCACATACTGTACATTCGTAGGGTTATGGCAAAGGGGAAAAAAGTGTGCTGATATTGATCTGCAACTGTTGAGTCATTTTACTTTTTCTGCAATCTTGTTTTACAACACTAACCAAAAAAAAAAAAAAAAAGTAAAAACAACCATCAACAGTAAAAAAATGTAAAGGTAGGTAGGTGTATACATGTTTTTCAAGTTTCAATGTAAACAAAAAAAAAGTAAAATTTTGGTGATGGTGATTACGTAGGTTTGAATGTAAAAAAAATTAGCATATCGTGACGTCACTGACTGGGTCTTCAACCCGTGCCTTCGGGCGCATCATTGCAAACCTCATTTTAATGCAGGCTATATATACCACAAACAAATTGAAATATTTGTCAAAAACATGTTTGTTGCATGAATTTCAGGTAAGAAGAAAAAAAAATGAGGTACTGTTATACTGTTTTACTTGCATCCACCGCTAGCTGTCAGTGCAACCTACAAATGAGAGACTGTTTACTTTGCTTTCTTGGGTTGTCACTTTGAAAAAAATGCTGTTTGATTGATGAGTGACAAGTGTTCATTGAATTGATTGTAAAATCGATTTTGCATGTCTAGATGCATTTTTTTTTTACAGCAAATAACACCAAATATAGGTAAATCCATGGACAACAGACAGGACAAATGTAAAGATTCAATATATTGGTAAAGACCAATATTTCTGATGATTTATTGGCGTGAAGTTCCGTGCACAATGACAAACAGGAGTGCAACATTCTCGAAAAACAATAAGCAGAGTGGACTGCCATAACGCAAAACATTTACTGCAGGCTTCAACATAATCGTGTTTACGATTAGAAATGTCAACAACAACAAAAAAAATCGCATATGTAGGTGATTCTAGCCCGAATCTGTATCTGTATGCATGAGACTGTCTGAATACCGGCAGAATTCACATTTCTGTTGTAAAAAAAGAAACACTGTGCAGAAGTATTATTTGCTGTTATGCGTGTGTGCAAAAAAGCGAAAGAAATAAAAATAAATTGAGTCTGTCCTAAATTGACAGGGTCAGTCGGGTTATGGCAAACAATAATATTTTTAAGGATGGCCTGTTGTTATGCACAGCAAACAGTAAAACAAAAAGAACCATACTTTATATTAGGACTGCATAATTAAATCAGCTAAATAATCAAGAATACACTTATAAACTTATTTAAACCCTAACAAGCTTTTGCAATGGCTGAGCACTGTAACCAGTCACAGACATGTCCCTTGTGCACTGCCATGTACTTTTACTTGTTTTATTTCCCTCTTGGCTGGTATGCTTCTTAATTTACTCTGCCTCACCAAGGCAAGTTGCTGTCCGTCAGTGTTACCATATGATCTAAATTCACTGCAATTTCACGTCTGGTTGAATAATGATTAAGGAGAAACTGGCATTCAACAAGCTAATTCAGCATGATTTTGGTTTCCCGCCAACTGTTGTCAATAACGGTATTGTTTTACCAGTGTAATAGTAAAATAAATAAATAAATAAATAAAATCCGTTTAAGCACTTCACCACTGTTCCCCATGAGTTCCTCAGTATCTGATAATGCATCAGTCATTCTTTACAGTTCTGCATGATATTAAAACTTTGCTCAATAATCAATAACTGTGCAGACCCTTCCTGCTGTGCTCAGTTAGAATAAACACAGTATTATAATCCTTCTGTGTGGACGCCAAGATAGTTACTGTTATAGCTTTGATTTCTGGTGTAATGGCCAATAAAAAATGAATGAACAAACTGGTTTTGTTAACCTAAAACGAGGAAACAAATAATTAAAATCTACCCAGGGTTTAATTAAAACAAAATAATCAATGAATAAAACATGTTCACTTACTATGCTGAATTCTTTATTCTTGTCCACAATAGATTTTTCCTCCATGTCATGAGCAGGGTTCCATGCATAATATCATATCAAAAATATTTTGTCATGAATACCTCAGAAAAAAAAAAAAAAAAAAAAAACTCAAAATTAAGCAATCACTACAAAGGTCTGTAGAATAGTACAGGTGGAAACTTTCCTCTAGATCTCTTTTTTTTTCACCTATAGACCTATGGTGAGGTTTATTATTGTCTAAAAATAATTTATGATGTATCGTCTCACCAAGGATCAAAGTTTTACAGAACAGTATAAAAGAAGGAAGAATGTCAGCAAAAACAAGCTCTTCAGACACTGTCTGTTATTCAGCCAGGGAAAGGTCATGCATTTGCACGTTACCTTTGATTTTTCATCAGCATGATGCTTCAAAAACAGCTGTGGTAAAATGTGCTTGGATCAACCAATTTAAATGCTAAACTTCTCCGGGGGAGATTGAAGCTTCTTCTTAAATACACACTGAAAACAAATCACTTGGCCCACTTTGAAGTGCGGAGTGGGAAATTGAATGACCCTAATGTTAAGGTGTATTGTGTCTGGGCTGGAGTAATGGAGATTCTGCTGTCTGTCTGGCCTTAAGAAACAGTTTCATCCTTAAATGTTGTTAGTCCATTTAGTTTCACTGACTCGGAGTCTTTAAATTAAGTTAGTATTGATAGAGCTTTTTGCACTCCAATGGACCTAATTCATTATTCTCTTTGCTTAGTAAGGTATGCATTCATCCATCTAATATTCCTGTTCAAACTAATTAAGATGCCACAAATAAAACCAAATAAAATAAATGCAGTGATTACTGCACTTATCGCATTCGCTGGCATCTGTATTAACCTGTAAGGAAATAAAAAGGCATGCTTTTGCCGTATGAGGAAACGGCAGATAAATGTGGCCACAGGCACACAGCCACAAAACCCAGCTTCAAGATGCATTCCTCAAAAGATCATCTGATCCTTTTTAATGTAAAACATACCCAACATTCTCAACGATCACTTGTAATCTAAACCTGCGCTCCGTGTTCTCGCACTTCACAACTCCGTAGACTACCTGATAACTTTCAGACTTCCTGTACAACCCTACTTTCTGTCAGGTTGGTTTAACGCCTCAGGGTAGAGACTCAAACCTTAAGCTCTCCTCGCATGTCGGAGGAATGCACAAAGGTAATCTTGGCCTGACAGACTGTGCCGTTGTGTACGACTCCGCTGCCTCCTGAATAATGAATCCAGTGCTTCTTCTAGTCATCCTCCAGCAGAGCAGTCTGGAAATAGCTCCACAGCCGTCCAATCTAAAAATCCTCACTGCTGAGCTAGCCTTTAACCCTTTCTATAATCCCAGAAAACACACAAGCACTGCGCCACACTCCAACAAGCATGCAGATTTGTGCTCAATCACGTCAGCCATCAGGTTATATGCAGAAGGTTTTAGATGTTCTTATCATGCTTAAAGAAAGCGAAAAAACAGGATCAAAGTAGGGTAGCAGACTTTCTTTGAATGCTGTTGTGCAAAGCGAGCAGGCATAGTAATGACCAATGGCAGCTCTGAGCGCTGAATGATGGATGACAGTAAAAGGAGGAAGCAGGACGGAGGAGGAGGCTGAGCTTTTGAAAAGCCAGGCCTAATTATTCAAACTGCTTCACCCTATTCCAGGAATTCCTTGGTGAGAGCTCACAGACACACCAAAGTGAGCAGACAAACTCAGAACAGAAATATCGGGATGAGTGTCCCTTCATTAGAAGATCAAAGCGGCTCTTTTTCCCCCCAACGATAGCTGGGATTAATTCAAAGGAAATGGGTCAGGGTGAGCAAACATTCAGTCGCTGCAGAGGCTGACACATCCCAGATTAGCCTGATCGTGTTGAGTGGCTAATCATTCAAAGTATCACCATCAAAACACTTCAATTATACACGAGTTATTTAACAGATTAAGAAAATTCCACTGTTAGAGTAATAAAGTGATTTTATCCATTCTTTGTCAGCTACTAAAAGCCTCAGATTGAAAGCCTCATTATTTGAAATTTGAAATTTAATTAAACATTATACTTTTTTGAATGAATAGACAAACCTTCTGATTTGAGTTGATGTGATGGCTAAAGGTTTATAAGTAATTGCAGTTATATTAGCAGAATCAAACAGTGCCAAAACACTGTGCTCTAAACAGGTGTACTCATGTCTGCCTTAATTTGGTATCAGTAAATTATTGAATGTAATGGAGTAACGGCTGCTGAAAATCCAGCTTTGCCATTATAAGAATAAATTATACTTTATATAACAATTTAGAATTTTAATTTAGAAATTATTTTTCACCAAATTGATGTTCTTTGATCCCAAAGAGCCACAAGAAAAAAAAAAAAACACTTCAATTAATTAAAAAAATGTTTATATGTTGTTGTTGTGACGACCACAAAAGTGTTGTATTTGTTTTTTAAGTATACTCACAATCATTGTCTTTTATTTGAACATAAGTTATTGTATTTTTATTTTTACTATTTTTAAAACAAGTATCTCAAGGGTTTCTATTTTTATGCGATTTTGCTAGTTCAAATTTACTTGTGTAGTGTTTACTCCAGGCCAGCAGGGGCAGGGTCGGGTGACAGGTTTACTGTAGCTGTGTGAGTGTGGTAAGTTTCTCATTACTGCAGAGAGCTCGAACTGATACACAGTCTCCTCGTTTCTCTCCTGTTTTACAGGTGGGTAAATGTACAACAACAACTCAAGACTTAGAATCTAGCCCTGCTGAAATGTACGTGGGATATGAGTGATCCGTTTTAGCGAAATCATTTTCATTAGGGTCTGTTTCTGATTTTGTTTGAAACCAGTTTGAGATGAGAAGCAAAGTCCGACAGAGTAATGGCATACTGATAACGTGCACACTACGTTAGAGAGCAAATTATCTCAACACACACTTTCCCATGCACAGATGTACATGAAGATATTTTTTTTTTTAGATTAAAATGTTAATAGATATGTTTAGCTCAATGTATGTTCGTTCCACACCATTGGTTGGAAATGTTTTTTGCTCAATGAGTGTAGAAAACACTGGTTACAGTTTAAAATGAAGTTTAAAGTTATATTTGAAGCACTTTATTAGTTCTGAGCATGATTTTGCAGTACTGTATTGACATTATACTGATAAAATACTGTGAATGGAAGTTTTTAAGTATTTTTGAAAATAGCTGGTGAGTATTACCATTGTCTTTGCATTTCATTTTGATAAATAGTGTAAACTACAAGCACGAAAAGTAAGTGAACATGCATTTGTGTACTGAGAAGTTTATTTTATTATGGATTTTGTATTGACATGGACACTGAAAATTCATCGTAATGTTAAAAAAATACACAGAATATGTAATATGTGAAACATAAAATGACTCTTATAGAGATGTGTTTGCTGAAGAAAATTCTTTAAATAAATTACTGCAGAGAGCTCGAAACTGATACACTGTCTCCTCGTTTCTCTCCTGTTTTACAGGAGTTAATCTGTTCGCCACGGTACCCGTTACATTGTGAGTTTATTTATTTGTCCCACTTTATACATCACAAATATGTAAAATGTACCTATTGTGTTCATAATAAATTGCATTACACTTTGGCTGCTATTGAAGTGGGATATGGGTAAGGTTAAGGACAGGTTTGGTGGTATGTGTAGGTTTACGGGTTGGTTAGGGTGTAAGTGATGGGCCAACAGTGTAACTTAGATGTTACATGCAGATATTTTTGGAAATATAATTACAAAAAAAAAAAAAACATGAATGCACAGAATAAGTTAATTGTATCAAATGATTAATTGAAATGTAAGTAGTTAAGCCCACCTAATATAAAGTGGGACCTTTTTTTACACTTGTAGTTAGCATTGTTTTAGCACTTTACATTGTGAGGAGGAATTTTAGACTCAAAAGACAATTTAAATATTCAAGTAGTGCTTTTTAAGAGCAATTAGTGCCAGGTTAGGATGGATTGCAGATGGTTCTCAAATATGGTGAATATATGACACTAAAATATTCAGTGAATTCCCCCCATTGTTTATACTCAGTCTACCAACAAATTGCTTGTCTTTGCACATTAAACTAAAATATGAGAAGGTATTCACGTACACACTTCACTTTGAAAAACCAAGTTAACATTTTCCAAACTACACTTCAAAGTTGTGTAATGGCTTTTTAGTTATTACTTGGCAGGCTCGTTCATACTTTAGCATTCTGTTGCTTTACGGGATGCTTCAAACTCATTGGTGCTGTTGTAGTGAAAACACCATAAACAACATTATAGGCTTTCAAGATGAGGACTTCTGTCTCTCTCTCTGCATTAATGTGCCATCCATTCTGATGCAACTTGAGCATTGTCTAAAAAACACAAAAAATCAGTTGGATGCACAAAAAAAATTGTCAAAATCTGGGAGCCATGCCCAACTCTCCTCTTCTCCCCATCACACCCTGTCCTCTCCCTAGTGCCTAGAAATGAAAGTGCAAATCAGCATATAATAAATGAGCCGAGATATTAAAGAAGCACAATAGAAATGCCTACTTAAGGAAATCATGTAAATTACAATGCTTTAACATGCAATAAATTAATGAACACAATTGTGCAAACAGGTGCAGACTGTACATATATGTAGTCATCGTATTCCTACAAAAAAAAACAATGCTGCACACCTCACCTTGTGGCCTGAGCCATAAATCAAATAATAGCCCTGTGAAGGCAACAGAACATTATATAACACTCGGAGCAGGACGATTATGTTACCTTTGTGTTAGTGCTTGAGTATGGAGACCTGTGTCATCTGTAAATATATGTGGATTTGCGTGCACGTGACCCCGCTCGACTCTGCTGTGCATTTCGGCTTGATGTATATGTTCTGCTTACTCTGGCCAGCTCTCTGTACACACCGATTACTCTCTGTCCCGGCTGCTAGTGCTCTACTAAGCACTTCAATCCATCATTGCCACACCTGCCCTGATGCAGGCCCCTTGTTAAATCATAGTCTTCCATACCTAGACCTACAGGACAGGGCAGGGCAGGGCAGCGGCAAACTACAGCAGTGCAGTGCTGCATTTACCAGTTCCTAGAGTGTGAGGGCTGGACACTATATGAAAATGTGTCAGTTGGAACTAATCCTGCTATATCCTGCTAAACGATTGGCGTCAAGCATTAAATCTGACACTAATAGGGTGAATTCAGGTAAAGTGGGACACTTTTGGCTATTGGGATAACTGGGGAACAAAAAACAGCTAAATTATGCAAACTGTGTTGCGACATAAACAGCTCCATTGAGTTCAATGGAAGCAGATTAGGTTTGACGCACCCTAACACTCAAAGTGTAAAAGCAGGTCGTTTATGGTTAACAAATAATGTCACTGCATAGAATACAACTTATATATCAAGGCTCCAGACTGTGACCAAAATGGTTGCATTTTGCGACCATTTTTTCTTCATATGCGACTAAATTTTCTATTTAGAAGTGCTGCCATTTCTGTTGCATGTGTGAAACATCAAATGGCAAACTCAACTGAAAACATAACAAAACCGCACTACTTGTTTGAGCTGTGCAGCGCTTCGAGTGTAGAGCCTGGTTTATACTCGCCGCGTTAGCTGGAGCACTAAGGTGCGCGCAGCAAAAAATTATGCAAATATTGAGGAAACAATGAATGGTTTTTATGCTAAAGTAAAAGACCGCTTCTTAAACCAGAGAAGGTGAACATTTTGGTATTCTTGTGGGTAAAAAAAAACATGCAAGCACTGTCACCGAAAAAAGTTTTTTTTTTCTTTTCATTTGAAAAAAGCTTGTTTTCTTTGCTGTTTAACTCACGTTATGCTATGGAGGCTCTCTTTTATTTATTCTTTTTTTTATTATTTCTCAGTGTTGGCTAAATGTTGTGCAATTTTTTTAGTCGGTATATAATACAGCATGTGGTGTATGTACACCATGCTTACTCGTTTTTGTTCAGAAAAGATTTTTGTTGTACTTTTCAATTAAGAATAAAAATGAATACATTTTTTGTTTTAGTCTTAAAAAGTAGAAGGTGTCTAGATGTAAGTAAAACAGACAATTATATTTTTTCTAAAGCATGTCAACAAGATAGCAAATTTGAAAGCGAAAGCATCCAAAGCCCAGCTTATAACATAGCAAAAGGGGAAGTCCCGTTCACAAAATTCAAATCACAAATAATACTAATGATGAAAAATAACTGGTTGAATGTCACCCACTTCCATTTCCATAAACTATGACAAAAGTTCATCAGCATGCACTGATTAATCCCATGCTGTAGCCCCCCTCACAAAAAAAAAGGTTAGACGCAAAAGAGCGAGCAGTGGGAAGAATGAGTCTGGAGTCCTGTGTATGGTCCCAGGTGTTCATATATTTTACAAGGGCTGCAAATGAGGCTTATTCAATATTCCTAATGTAATGTTGTTTTGGGCCTTTTGATTTGAACTCAAATGTTATACAAGGTGAAGCAGCTGCTGCTGACATTTAGATTTGGTTGCAAGCTTTGGTTATGAATCTTATATGTGTCCATCAGGTTAGAATAAAAAAATAATAATAATAAGTTAATCGAATACAGTGGGGTTAAGATGTTTTTATTATTATTAAGTATTAAAAGAAAATTATACTTTTATTCAGCAAAGATGCATTAAATTGGTCAAAAGCAACAGTGAAGCTGTTTAGGAATTATACACATAAATATAAAACATAAATACAAACCATTATTTTAAATTATGAAACAATTTCATAATATTTATGATCAAATCAGTGCAGCCTTGGGGATCATAAGAATTTTTTTTCAGAAACATTAAAACAAATGTAAAAAAGAAAAAAGGAAAAGGAATACAATAAACATGAAGAAAAACCTTTGAACAGTAGTGTACAGTGAATTAAAAAAAATGTCATGACTACATTGTTTATGGTTACATAATATGTAAGAGTATTTCAGCATGCAAAACATTCTGCAATACACATTTCCTTCCCGCCATCTACCCTTAGATATCTGTGCTTAATGTGAGGGTGTCACATTCAATTTGGCTCTCAGCTAATGCAAACACAGCGATGCCTAATTGAAATCTATTGGAGTTATAACCACTGATTTACTGTGCAGTGTTGGTCATTTTATATGGCACTGTGATTTATAAAAGCATGTATTAGATATTCAGGGACATTTATTTGACATTAAGTAGTGGGTAATCTGAAGTACATTTTTCTTTCTGGTGCTATGAAATAAAATCTTATAAAACATCCTAGTATTAACATTATTTAAATAATGCAGCATGCCTTTGAGAGTACTGAGCAATTCTCCCGACCACTGGTTATTTCACAATATAAACTGAACAGTGTGTTTCGTTCTTTGCTGAATTTCACCTTTCAATGACAAATGTGCATTGGAAATCTTATTCATGTACCAGTGTGTGTGCGCGCGCGCCCTTGGCTAATGTATAACCAGGAAAACTGCTGATGTGTTACAACCAAGAACTAAATATTTACTTCATAATAGTTTTGTAAGAGCACTGTAGTTATACATGCAGTTTCATTTAACACGCTTTCCTCTCAGTTTAACAACACCTGGCTGATGCTCTGAACATTATTTCACCACCTTTCAAGATTCAAAATGAAATAAATAATACAATTTGACATTTTGGGGGAATAATAACAATTGGTCTCTGGCAAATGTTATGTTTTATGACAACAGAAATGCTTTGTAATACAAAAATCACATCAGGTTGTTTGTCATCAGTTGCAGAATTGTAAACTGAATGTGCTCTGTTTGTTAATACTGATTTAAAAACATAAAACTAAAATATTATTAACGTAATGAAGGATTAACCCCTTTGCGTGCAAACATCGCTGACGGCCCCAGTTTATTATTGTTTCACTTTCACAGCACATTAAACATCACTGTCTTACTTCATCTGGACAAACTGTGCATCAATGGAAAGTTTAAAGACTCAAGCTTCGATATTTGACCAATATTTTGATAAAACATTGTTGCAGTGACAGATATTTAGTGATTTATGTCAGGAGTGCAAAATAATAAATCCGTATTATGCCACATTTTGAATAGAAATTCAAAACTCACTCATATTCAGTCACGTCAAGAGCGGTTTATTTGTGTTCACATAGACTCACTGAACAGCGTCAATAAGGATTTACAGACCAAAGATGCATATCTGCGGAGATATATGGATATATTTACTGATGTTTACGTCATATTTCTTCAGACAGAATCGTCATTTCTATTCATTTTCCACGGATTTACGCGATCAGATGATAAACAGCCTCTCCCAGCGATCTGTGTGTGCGTGCAGTAGTCACAGCTCGTGCGGTGTGTGACTCAGACTCTGATTGGGTCTTTCAAACGTCAATCTGAGAGTTTCATATATGGACACCGCCCCATCGTGTCACATGCTTCCTGCACACTTCCTGGTAGTTATCTGGCCAAAACAACACTGAAACACCTCTGTACACACAAAATATCCGAATAATAAACCCGCGATTACGATAGTAAAGCTTGGTATGAGAATTTCTTGAGATCTGGGGCGTTTTTATAAAAAAAAATCGAAAATGTACATCGGAAATGCTAACTTGTGCAGCGATGAAAAAGGCTACAAATAACATATTTTTACAACAGTAAACGACCAAATTCCACCCCTGATCGCTAAAGGAAGTTATTATAAACACTCGATCGGGGTTTAAAGTGAGTTTTGAGTAAAAGTGTACTAATAATTTCATAAATTGTCAGATGTAGCTTGATGCTAACGTTAGCACCAATGCTACTAATAGCAGGTGCTTTTCTTCTTCATAATGCATTTTTGTCTCAATAATTCACGTAAGGTCGTAAGAAAATGTTTTGTTGTATTTTTATAGTAAGACTTTTGATAAATAAGGGCTAAATGCAAAGAGAGACTGAAGTGAGATCGCTGCTTTGTTGCTTTGTAAAGCCTGAAAAACCACAATCAAGGCTAATAAAGGTGGAATAAAAACAAAAGAATAATGATAAAAGAATAATGCGGATAATGTGTCATACTTGGCGGAGGTGTGAAAGAACCGTTTGGTGAGAACAATACAATCATGATTCGGGCAGTTTTCAACAGTGAAACATACACAAAGAGCACAGGAAAGTTTACATGTGAGATCTTACAGAGATGACAAGGGCCATAAATCAATCTGATTAGCCTTCTCTAAAAACACACATGACATGGCCTTAGAAAATATTTCATAAAATTCGCAGTTTTACAGATTCGATTATGAAATTTTTTATGAAGTCTTGGAAGACTTGTGGCCTTAGCTACACTGTGTTTTCAAACTCATTTCCTACATCAACATTTTTTTAAATACATTTAAAACATATGTTTTTAATATTTTTATTTTTGTTTTTATGTTTGAGCTTATATATCTCTATTATCATAACAGTCTGAGTGATTCTGATTCCTGAACAGTAAACTTTAAAGTGTCAGCTTTGTGAACAAAGGTTGATTATCTATCTAGTCAGAAAGAATCATGAGCAGAAACCTTTTTATTTTGGGTATGTAATTTCGGTCTCCATGCCAAAAAAGGGGGGTTACTAGTAAGGGGTTAAATATTAATAGCAAAACAAATGAGGCTTTCTATTGGGCTTCACGCAAAATGAACCAACAATGAATAATTATAATAACCAATTATGTATCACAAAGCAACAATCTGCCCCCAGAGCACTGAAAAAAAAAATTAAGCAAAGAAATAAATTCATAATGATAATCCCAGTGCATCAAAGAGTGTGTCTAGCGACAATGCTCACTTGAGATGAACACAAGACTGAAATGGATGCTTTTTTACATTAGAAACTGAGCTCTGGAGAAAAGATCTGACATTATCACTCTCGAGTGCCAAGTATCTAGGGCATAGTTGCCATTTGAATATGATAAATGTCTTACTAAGAACTCTCCTATCGTAACAATCCAGAGATGAATTGGGAATACAATAAACAAAGCGGACATATGCTTCATAGCACACAAACCCCAGGAGACAGTCTATATGGCATTAATCACTCCACTGAAGAGCACTAAAAACTCTCAAAGCACAACATTACCCTGTTTTTATATGGCCAGGATGCAACGATTAACCGTGAGCCGGTTGAAAATCAATTAAAATAAGTTACGATTCAAATCGGTTGAGACGCTAAATAAATAGTGATTCATTTAGGGGTAGGAGTTTACATGAATGTATGTCTGAGTGCAACTGTCTTTAAAAAAGTTTAGATGATTTTTTTTCCTTCCATCTTGCCTCTGTATAATGCATATCACAGTTCATAAGTGCAGTGCTGCAATTATTTACAGCCAAAACCAAGGAAACGCTTTAAGCACCACTTGCTGGCAGAGAGTGAATCTGCATCTCCTTCAGCTCATCTGCTGTTTCTGTTTCATGCAGATATTTTTTATGTATAAAACTGATGTCTAACAATCCTGTTTTTCATTTAAATTTCAAAACTATACAATCTAATTTAGACTAAAAACTGCTCATGTTGCATGAATGCAGCATCTTTGTTTGGATCTTGATTAAAATGCAGTGGTTGCCTCTAATTTTAAATGGAAAGAGCATAGACACACAGATAAAGAGCACAGATAAAGCCTTATTTTGTTTATATGAAGAGCTTGTGTGTGTGTGTGTGTGTGTGTGTGTGTGTGTGTGTGTGTGTGTGTGTGTGTGTGTGTGTGTGTGTTATTTATTTAGCTGATTTGGGGATTGTTTTAAAATTTCAATTTAGATTTGTTATTTATATTTTCATTATATTTCAATTTTGTCATTTAGAAGACGCTTTTATCCAAAGCGACTTACAAATGAAGTCAATCGAAGCAATCAAAACCAACAAAAGAGGAATAATAAGTGCAATATTAGTATATTTTTATAGTGTTATATTTCAATTTCACAAAGAAATGTTCAGCATTTTGTCCAAGCAATAATAAAAGAACACATTAATTTATAATTTGACTTAAATCTCATTTTGTAAAAAAAACAAAAACAAATCATGAATTGTGAATCGAATCATGAGTTTAGTAAATCGTTACATCCCTAGCGTCAAGATGTTCCAGAAGTTACTGCATCAAACAATGCATGAGTGCTGCACGTCCAGAGGTCTCTAATTGGAGCTGCGTTACTAGAGATGGATTGGGGTCGGACTGTCAGGCGGATAAGCATCAGATCAGAGGCATGGTCCGGCAGCATGATGTCTTTGCCTCCGCTGATCCTCTCTCAGCCAGGTCAGGCTTTTCCTGAAAGCCCACTGTGACAGCCAACCACACACATATCGACACACACCTCATTACAAGCACCGCTGATTTAAGCGAAGAGAATTCTGTGGAGAAGGACAGACGGGAAAAGACAGACAAATGTCTCTAAAGGGCTTTTGTGGATATATTTCTAGTGTAGCTCAGAGGCAGTGTGGATCTTGGGCTTGTATACATTGATCTATCAGTAATAAACCAAACCAAACAAGGGCTATTCACATGGGACATGTTCTTGCATTATAAAATACAAAGCTTAGTGTGAGATCCGTGTTCATTTCAATTAAATTACTTTAATTAAAGCAGACTGACAATGTAAATGTGACAAGATAAAAATGCAAGCAGTTAACAATGCTTTATATATATATATATATATATATATATATATATATATATATATATATATATATATATATATATATATATATATATAGGGTACAATTTGGTTTTCTTAAAAGTGCTTTGAAATAAATTAAATTGTAGAAAAATCACATATTAATTAAACTTACTTGGCTAGTCTTGACAATGCAAAACAGTGTTATTTTAAGAAAAATACAGAACTATTAAGATTTTCTAATAATCCAATTATAGTAGACAACACTGAGGACTGACATGCTGTAGTATTTTACATATTACTACCAGGTAGTCATTCCTGATCTTTTAATTAATTCATTTATTTATTTTCATTAGATTCTTTACTTCAAGGTACACTACTTTTCAAAAAATTTGGGTCAGTACAGTGTTTTAAATGTTTTTAAAAGTGTTTTATATTCCCCAAGGTTGCATTTATTTAATAAAAATACAGTAAACATACTAATATTGTGAAATATTACTAATATTACAATTTATAAAAAAAATTGTTTTATATTTTAATATATAATAAAATATATTCATGAATTTTCAGCAGCCATTATGCCAGTCTTTAGTGTTATGTGATCCTTCATTAACCATTCTAATATGCTGATTTGCTGCTTTAAAAAAATGTTAAAAACTGTTCAGAAATACATTTAATGTATATATTAAAATATATAATAATATCAGAAAGTATATGTTATAATAATAACAACAAATAAGAAAAAAAAACCTGAAAAGACACATCACAATCTGTGCATGTTTACTTAGAAAAAACATTTTAAAAAAGTGCAGGAATGTGTGAACTGCCCCTTGAAGGTCTCTCCTCATCCTCACATTCCCTTAATCAGCATTCATGTTTTAGGCGTGTTTGTCCTTGCCTCTTTTCTGAGGGCACACGTAATCAGATCTGCAAGATGTCTTCCCGCCATTAAAGGAGGCAGTTGTTTTGAGAGATGCACATATAATGAAGGGAGCTCAAGATGAGATGCAACAACTTCAGGATGGATGTCAGGATGAAGGGTTTGCATTTAGGTTTGGCAGGGAAGAATATAGCCTCAGTCAGAAGCACAGGTGAATTATGCATCCATTAACTTTAGAAAGAACAATATATAGCTCAGCACCAGAGTGCAACGTACATCGATATTAAATGCAGGGAAGAACACAAATGTGTTTATTTGGGCTCTTTTTCAAGTGGCTTGCACACCTGTGTGCCAGTATCGTGTTTGAGGGACAGAGTCTTTCTTGTTGTTGATCTGATCTACATTATAAGTCACAGCAGGCGTTCCTGTGCAAGAATAATCCGGATTGAAGCGGGTAGTTGACAAGGATGGGAAAAGCAGAGATGAAACCCCCTGCAGCGAGGCATGTCAGACTCTACCCAGGGGGTCTTTTACATTGCACCTGGTTTTCACACCCACCGAAACTGGACAAATGTAACGGAAAAAAGGGGGGGGGCTGCCATTTTGGTCCACACACCACCTCCATCTATACAACATGTTTAAGAAGTCAGAATGATTTTGAATGAATGCAACCTGTAGAGCAACATGTTTCACAACATAGCTCACAAATGATCGTCACAGCAGTGGGTAGTTTAGGTCTAGCTGACTCATTATTCAGCACCTGTTAGACTCAGACACAGTGCAGCTATGGGACCGACTTTCATCGGTGGCAAAATAGATCTTTTCAAATATAGATGAGGCTGCGATTGCAATTTATTACACATCTTGTGATTTATTTTCTGGTTGCTCTCTCAGGAAAACCAATTCAAGCTGGCAGGGGGATACAAGCAAAACCAAGTCACAAGGAGTAATTCTAGCGTTCAAATTGAATGTTACATTCTCTAATAAACAGGTCATGGCCAGGAAATAAAGCCTGGGCACAACAAATATCTCTCCTCAAGTTGTGGAACATGACAAAGAATCTAGGGAACAATCCATAGCTACAAATGACATAGAGAGCATTTTAAGCACCCTCTATTTCTTCTATTATATAGTCATCCAGAAGCAGACTAATCTGAAACCAGTCAAACAACAAAATCGCAAGGATGTCTGTCTGCGGCGAAATTTTGAGCTAAGACTAAGGATTTTAGCTGAGACAGGTGGCAGCTATTAATGCTCTTTTACTTAACAACATGGCAAAAAAAATATATATACTATCACAATATTTTTCCTGTATCATAAAATATATACATTTATTAAAATTATTTTAATTTACAATTACTGGGAAGAGAAATGCTTTCAACATGTTTGTTAGACCTTGAGAATTAATGTAATAATGAACTGCTTGTTCCCATTGAAACTTGTAAGTTAACTTTTAATTTAGGGCCCCATCAAATCCATTTAAATTATTCTTTACTTAGTTTTTTTTCTCGATGTAATGCAAATTTATCATAAAATGTATGTTTAATGAAAATAATTAATAAAACTTTATCCATTTCATATTTTAAAATGTAATCAAATATTACAATTAATTTACAACAAAACTTTACATAAAGTGTACATGTAATTTTTTTGCCAAGAAAGATGCTGCACAACAGAACTGTATAAATTAAAATAATCTTGGTTTAAATTAAAACAATATCTTGGTTGTATGATATTCCTTAATAATAATAATATTATTATTATTAAATTAATTATATATCTGTTAAGTTAAACCAAACTTTTATTTTGGCAGTTTGTCGTGAAGATCTTTTTTTTTTTTTTTTTTTTTTTCATTTGACAGTAGACCGCAGGTTTGTTTTGAACATTAAATATAATTTAGAAAATTTTGTTTTCAAATTAAACTCTAAAGATGAAGAGCTCTAGAGATGAAGTTCATGTGTTCATGTCCTTTATACAGTGATACAGCAGACTCTAAAAAAGTGTCCTTTCAAATATATTAATAGAATAAATAATAACATTGAGAGCATCGGAAGCACCACCAATATCTTCGATCAAAGATAGACTCACCTGAAACCATTCAAACAGAAATGTAAACTTAGTCTAAATCGACGCATCACTAAATTAGCTGATGTAGGTGACAGCTATTGTTGCACTTTTCAAATATTCATTTCTTCGTTTGCGCAGTGTGGTCGATCTCAGTATGCAGAGATGTGAAGCCGTTACATGTTGACTTCTAAGCCCTTGCCATTTTCATGATCGACCTATGTTCAATATCCTGATTGAGGCTAATCATTACACCAGCTTGCTGAGACAATAACTTTCTCTCAGACAGAGGGCTTTGCCAAGGACTCTGGAGATCTAATGTTTTTCCTGTGGCACATGGCCTCATGGCTTTAGGCATTAGGAGATTTCACTACACGCTACAATTTGCACCTTAGAGATATCGATATCAGAGGACGCAGAAATATTTTCATGTGCAAACCAGGGTTTTTCTTTTTTAAATGCTCATTTTGAAACCACTACAAGCAAAGTGCTTGAATTGTTGGGACTAGTCAATAGCCATATCACATTTTACCTAATTTATTGGTTCGATTGAATTCTAGAACATTTTCATTTTAGCAGGGGGCCGTGAAATGAGAACATTCCCACATTGTCATAATAACATTGTGCAGTAGAGGTAGACAATGTAAGGAGAGGACATTGAGAGAGCAGAAGATAGTGAATAATGGTTTGTCCCACTCAGCACTTAAAGGTTGGATCTCTATTACCAGCTGAGATAAAATGTCATTCGCGTCCCGGGGAAGAGTGGATTGTGATATTTAATGGTGGGTCCTGGGACTTGACTTTCTTTCCCAGAGCTCTCTATCTTCCTGCTACATTATTCACAGGGCTGTCAGCGAGCACCTGGCCAACATACAGCAGCACCTACGTCTGCAGACGCACTGAAGGGTAGAAAATGGACTCGTCTCCAGCAAAGCAAAGCTTTTATTGAGAATGATGGTTCTGCCATGATGGCTTCACAGATGCATAGCACTGTCTTCAAAACACCAGTGCCCTGAAAAGACTTGCGTGATTCTTATTCCATTTTGGATACTTTTTTCCTGTTTTCATTGATTTGCCATTGCAAGTTTTCTCCACATGATCTCAAGAAGGCTTGTTGGACTGTTGAGCAACATAATTGGGCGAATTCTGACAAAATACCCATAATCTGTGTGGATGTTATGGCTGCACACTGTCTAAAAACTGATGTTCTCTAATGCATCAAAACTTTGCACAGCATCTGTTTATCAGGCTGTTTTAGAGTATGCATCTAACAGCAAGCTAGTGTCTAAATAAGAACATCACCTGTGCATTCTCCCTACTAATAAGTGCACAAGCATACAAGTATGGTTTAAAAATCAAAACAGCTCTATATGATATACAAAAGCACACTGATGCAGAAACAATTATATTTCCAGACACTCCAGAAAACTTTGATGACTTATTTTGATTTTTGTGTTAGTCAGAAAATAGCTTTTATATTTAATGGTCAAAGGTTTATTCCCCATCAACCCTTTGCCACATGTAGCGGATAAAATGCACTAAAAGTACTACACAAGAATAAAAGGACCCCCTTTAAGTGGCTGATGGACTATGCCATATAATTACAGTTATTTCACCTCATGGAAACCTGTTCAAGATCTATTTTTACCTGATTCATTGTGACCAGAAAACAGCGGCTTTTAAAGCTTTTAAGAAGCTTGACGTGTTAGACAATCTGTCAGTATTTGGAGAAACAGTAAGTCCTGCTTTTTGTCAGTTTTGTTTTGGTGCACTGTTTGTTTATTGTGAATTTGCATAGTCTATAAAACAGAAAAAACTCATCACTTGCTGAGATAGATTAATGTAGTGTGCTGCTATATTTGCGAGCAAAGCTCAGCCATGGCAAAATCTGTATGTCACACAGCAGAGAGAGGAAAACAAATCCACCATAAAGCAAATTTAATGAAGTCCCAACTGCAATACCACTGAATATATCTCTCTGGCTTTAAAGACAAGAAACATCCCACAACACCACAAACTGCCCTTCAATGTGTTTCTAAAGTAATGCAGAATGTGAACAGTACATCTAGAAGTAGGGCTGCATGGTATGCCTCTACTAAAAAAGTACTGAACTTCCAAAAAATCTTAATTCTGCAGTTTGGTACATGACCCAGACAGCAATGTTTTGCTATTCAATGGAGCCGACAGCTACTTGTTATTATTTGTGTAGAACTGAAAGCCCATTCACCTCTACCGTTCACATCATCACTCATGTAATAACTGAGCAGAAGTGGATTTAACACATAAGCTCTGTGACAACACCTGCTGTTTACCTAGACAGCAGTTTAAAGCATCCAAAAACTGTTTGTGTTGCCTTCTTAGATACCTTGTATGGTCAAAAAACTACAATTTAAGATGTGAATGAATGAATAAACAAATAATATATTTGCTCCAATTGGACCAACTGTTTTCAACATGAATACTATTAAGAAATGTTTATTGAGCATATTAGAGTGATTTCCCTTTAAGCTGGGAAGAGAAAACCACATTGACATTGACTAAATGACTTTTAAAATCTCTTTAGTAGAAAAGTTTCTGCTAAGAATATAAATGCAGATGCAAATGTAAATGAATATGGATTTTGATACATGGCCTTGTTATACTTCAGACTGTTGATATTTTGCTGCATTTGTTCAAAACCATCTGTTAAATTATGGTGGCAGAATTCTGAAGAGATTTGTGCTTCCGAGTAGAGCGTGCCACCAAGCAAAACAAAAGAATGTCAATCTGAATGTTGCTCAACACAGCTTCAAAAAATGTGATTTGTGGATTTCTGGTGTTTGCACTGCCAAGTTGGGCCTGAGCCCATCATTAGTGCCAAAGATCTGGCAGATACTGTTCCCAATTTCCAGACAACTGTACAGCTGCCTGATTGTTTAACAGACGAAAGAATTTATTTGAAGTCTCTAAACAAAGTTGCAAGACCATCTTCACGGAATTAGACTGACACAATTTGGAAAGAAACCAAAGGCACCTGCTCTAATATCCATTTTACACTAGATTAGCCTTATTTGCTTCAAAGCATACACTACTTTTAACGATCTGAAGGATAAGAGAAGAAATAATTAGTTAGGGTAAATGAAACAGCTCTGGATAAAATTAAACTTAAAGTGAACCTTTCTTAAACAAGAAGCGTAGCCATATCCAATCAGGCGGCACTGAAAGCCACATTGCAATCAAACAACATCCAGATGGCATTGTGAGCCACACACTGGCAAGGATCAAGAATAGGCTGTGGCTAGAGCAGGAAGATAACACCACCATCATTAGTTTGTTATCCAACAGTGTCGTCTCGAGATAATGGACATTTATGGATTCGAAATGATGGATGAAAAGAGCCTTTTCTGAGAGTCGCCTTGCTGCAGCGAACCCAAATTACATTGTGAATGACGTGCAAATAATGTAATGCTGGTGCCTTCAACATTTAATGTGATTTAAGGGACTGTTCTGAAGTCGATTCGCTGTAGAGTCTCGAAATTGTCTTGCTTTTTAAATCCAGGATGAAAGATCCAATGGAGTCCGAGACGAGTGACAAGTGCCACCAAAGACCCATGACCTCTATATCCAATTCCACTATGAGGGGCGCAATAAAAGGATACGGAGAGGGCAAATGAGTTGTGACCCCCAACTTCCTTGATTCATCTCGGCATCCTATAAAGTAGGCAGCAGAGGTCCTGACCTGCATACGTTCACCTCACACACAAAGCAACAAATCAATATCTTACAGGAAGAAAAGTACCCAATAGACCGACACATGGTTGGGTAGGGACATTTTGTAAGTATGTTGTGTTGTTGGTGGTTTTAAATAAATAAATAAATAGAAAGGAGACCAAGTCTCAAAAGAATGGAAAAGTGGATTAATATTAAAAGTAGCACGCAATCAAATATGAATAAATAATCTCTGGACCTTCTATAACAGAAGATTATTAATAGATCTAGACTGTTTATACAAAGGAATAAACAAATTCCTCCTCCCGTAAATAAGAGTTTGGATGATTGGTATTGGCAAGCTCGTTTGTGCACTTTGCATATTCAAGTTGGAGTGCCAGATTTCACACACCCGAGTGAGAGTGGGAAGTTTTTATTCATAAGACAAAAGAGAAAGAATGATAGATTTTGTATAACACCATCAGATGAGTCCGAATTCTTTTTCTCACCACTCTATCTGTGATAGGAGATTTAAAACCTTGAGTCTCAAGTCATTTGGTGAGGAAGAATGTTTGCATTTGGCAAGTGAGAGGCTATTATTGACATGCTGGATAGAGAATGATGTAGTTGGCTACCAAAATATTAATGTGCTTTAAGAACAAAGATGATGTTCTCACTCTGCAATCACATGCAATCTCATGCAATTCTTAAGGGGGGAATATATATATATAGAATATATTAGACAAATAGGAATCACACAAGCAATTAGTAAGTGCTTGAGTGAAAGTGTGATTGACTGAGCATCTGAACATTCAGACATGTTTTTTAACTGACCTTGGCTAGGTTTCCCCAAACAGCAAGCAGAACATTGATGGAATGTAAAGTGTACTTAATCTCAACGTCATGTTTCCCAAAAGCATTGTTATCCAAGTCGTAAGTAAAACGCTAAAGCTTCAGACTAACTTAAATGGATATTTCTGCCCTTCTTTTACAGTTTATCAGAGACATCAGGCACAAAATAAAGAATATTAATGCACTTTGGTTATCACAAAGCCCTGGTAGACTAAATTCGAGAATAAAAGACGCACTGTTATAAAATGCTTTTAGAATGGTACTCTGCAGTCTGTCATGTGACATGATAGACCTGAATTATACATTATAGACAACAAAATAGAACTTTATGTAGGCCTACTAACTGGGAATGAGAACTAATGATATCTAACTACAACAGTGGCCATAATTCATAAAAAAGTCTTAATTTACTCTACAATGGTGAAAAAAAAAATTAAACGAACTTTAACAAATCACATTTCACATGGACTATTACATCTATATGTTATAGACATATATACATATGTAGCTCTAAGTAAATGCTAACACATAACAGTGTAACATATTGTTTTTTTTAAGTCAGTGCTAACCACAATGTACATTTTTTGTTGTTGTTGTTTGCACAGGAAAGTTATGTGTACAGTGACATGATGGTAAGTAAAGGATGCCGATTTTTATTTTGGCTGAACTGTGCTTTTAAATTCAGATTAAGTGTCCAACAATACAACCAGGACAAGCAAGATAAGCCAAAACTCTTAAAAAAATCCAATAAACAACTAATTCCGGGTGCCCTTTAGTTGAGCTACATTTAATATTTAATATTCATTTGTGTTGACCTTTAATATTTATTAACAAAGCCCATCTTATTCATCCTACTCACCTAATGTTTTAATAACGTAACTTTAAATGTCTCAACAACATAACATACAATTTCCATGTGTAGTATTTTGCTAAATTTACATGCTGGGGAGACTAGCCACTGAATATGTTTTGGACTTATTTCAGCACCTTTAGGCCTTATGATTCCTATAATGATGCACTTAAATTCTACTTCATGAGTGTCCTAATTTGGGTGGGGTGGTTAGGGGTGGAGCTTCATCATAAAGTAACACAGTACATGGTATATGAAGATTATTTTATAAGTATGATTAGTAATGTTTTCAGGAAATACTTTTATACTTTACAGTGATGTGAAGTTTTTTTTTTTTTTTTTCAATATTTGACTCCATACAAAGTGAACAAGTTTACCATTGTAATACATTTATCAATTACTATAGTACACATTTTACACTTATTGATTCTTGAATTATGCAATAATAATAATCAACATTTTGTGCAATAGCAATTGTGAATCTGTGCAATTATAATAATTTTAACAGTGTAATAACCTAGTGCAATGTATTTGTTTGACAGAGTAATTATTGTTATGGTTGTTGTCATTGTTGTTTTGCAGATATTTTTGAGTATTTGCTTCATATTTTCTTATATTTGCACTTATTTTTTCTGCTGTAGCATGGAAATTTCCCCATTGTGGGATCTTATCTTCTCATCTCATCTCATCTCATCTCATCTCATCTCATCTCATCTCATCTTATGCTAACAGTGGGAGAGGAGAATTTATATTAAGGCTACAGTAAATATGCAATAAAATGTGTTCCTATTTAAACCAATGCTCTTGAAGACAAATGCTAAAGCATGCTAGAACTGGATACGTATGCTTGATTTACGTTCAAAACGAAAAATTTAATAATGCAAAATTTATTTTAACAAGAAAATGATTTCTTATTTGTGCCTGAAATGCAATCTCATTCCTCTTTTTTGTGCAATTGTGCAATGGAACACAAGAAAATGTTGCTTGTGTTTTATAATACATGCCATTTTTTGTTTCCTTTCCACTACCCCAGTTCCTTTTATCAGTATTACAAAATAGCAAAAAAACACAAAATCTTTCATTTTCATGGCAACGTTTAAAGATTTCTCCCCTCATCACAAAACACAGTCATCTAGGCTCACAGTTGGACAATTAAAAATACCAAAAAAAAGGTCCAAGTCAGTTTCTAAAATTGATTCCAAAACAATATTGTATTTATAATTGAGAGCAACACTTTCCAAAAACCCTAAAGCCCAGATAAAGACACCCTCCATCTGTGCTGTGGGATACAGAAAAAGCCTTTTTAAGAATCGCACAAGCGCGTCATCTTTTTTAGGCCATCAAAACCTAATCCTGCTATAAGCCGATCAATTGCATTATATATAGCTATAGACTGTAACCTTTAAGGCGAAGCCCTCTTGCTGAACTGTAATAGAAAAAGCAGAACAGACAAAAAGACAATTTGACACATAGTAATTATCTCTATCAGTCCTCATGCTGCTTATGAAGCTAAACCCGCACTGGCACTCCGTGTGACCCGTTTCGCTCGTATTACTCTGTACTTATACCATCAGACTAGACCCAGAGTAATGAGAATGCATCAAACACAGGGCTCATCAGCCTTTCCGTTTGAAGTTCCATTTAAAAAAAAAAAAAAAAAAACTTTGAAAACTACACTTGAATGGCTTGCTGGCCATGTTGAGATTGTATCCAATTTTTTTTTACATTGTGAGAGAGACTCATTCAATCTCTTAGCTGCCACAGATGGTTGTACACTCCTGGACATTCTGGGCATTGTTGTGGAAAAATGGAAATGCATATGGAAAACAAGCTGGCCTTGGTGTCTGCAATGATCAATGGAGCAAACACCTTGATGTCATAGAGAGAGGCGGGGAAATGTTCGCAGACGTGACAGATGCTTGGTTAAGCATCCTGCTGACGGGTGAGGGACGGCCTACATGGACACACATACCCAAACCTGCTTCTGGCTGCCCCTCTGGGAGTGCGATGAAGTTTTTCCTGGTAGTAATGATATGCATTTCAATAGAGCTATTTCCCACCATTCCAAATCGCTATAGTTGATATAGATAATGTGCATTAGCAACGGATTCTCCATCAGTGCACTAAATAGAAATGTGGAGCAGATATTGCAGTGCACAAGGGAAATGCGGTCTCAGTTCTTAAACATCATTATAAGATCAGAGATTCCTCTCTGATCTTAAAATTATGTTTAAGAACTGAGACTGCATCCCTCATTGGCCTTAGGGGGGTGCGAATGTATACACACACAGAGCCTATATATACACTCCTCTCATGTGAAAACACAGTGCAAACACCCACATGCACAAGGAAGAGAGAAAGAAAGACAGAGAGAAAGCTTCACAGGCACTGAAGATCCTGATAGGGGTCATTTATCCTCTGATAATAGCGACCAGGCCAGACAAAAGCAGGGGGCAGCTGGGTTTCCAGGCTATTTCCTGGCCAAACGAAGAGCTTCTCTTACTTTTGTTCACAGTGATGACTTTTGTCACAATGTCTTTCTTGGCCAGACTGTAGAGGCTTCTAACATGCCTTGCAGGAATACAAATTAGCTAAAGTTCCTTTAAGGGGGAAAAAAAAGTTCTTCTTACTTTGAAACCAAACCTGGCTCATACGTTGGATCTATTGTTTTGACAACAATTTTTTGTATGTGGGAGGTCTTGCTTGAAGGTTCACTTAATAAGTAAGTCTCCAACCTTAATTAATTCCCTTTATAGCTCCTTTAAATATGCACACATGTTCACTTAGTCATGAATATAATCTTTCAGCTCACTGACTGGCCTTGTCTGATAATAAAGTGTTTTATTCAGAACAAGATCCAAATGAATATCAGAGAGAAACACTTTCACATGAACATCCAGTTGAAGCTTAGAGAAAGCAAAAATGTGGACGTATTTACAGCAGCAGCACCGCTGAAATATTGTTTTATTGCCTATTTTGAAAGAAGCCTTGTTTGGATGTTCCCTGAGCCTCTAGATCTCAGACTGTGCAATATATCTTCAAGCGCTTCATTAAAAATGGATCAGCTTAAATGATACCAGCAATGAATATGGTTTATAGCTAAAACAGATTCTGATATATGACGCTCTACAGAGGTTATATTTATGTCAAAAGAGAGGTGGATTTCCTACTTAAAGGGATAATTCACCCAAAAATCTAAATTCTCAATATTTATACACCCTCAAGTAATTCCAAACCTGTGCATTGAATATGCATTGTTCAATATACCTGATATAAAGATCTGACCGAAGATACAGTATCTGAATAAAAAAAAGATTTTTCAAAAGATCTTCTTTTATGTTCTTCAGAGGAAATAAAGTCATACAGGTTTGGAAGAACATAAGGGGAAAATTGAGTAAAGGATGACGCTTTTCATATTTGGGGGAGCTATCCCTTTAAATGCCTAATAAAAGGATGCATTTGTTCACTGTGAACAGGAGAAGTACCCATAAGGGAGTATGTATACTTGGTCACTTCACTGATCAAATGTGTACCATTCACTTATATACTGACCACATACATATGTGCAAAACAGATCTAAATCCAAACTACTATTCCTCTGCTATATGCAATGATAATGTCTGCTGAATGCTCTCTCTGCTCCATTAGTATTTGAGTTTTGAGATTGCTCAATCCACGTGTTTCATCCATGATTGCTTGTTCACGCATGGATTACAAGGCTCCCAAATCTCCATATGTGATATGGTGAAGCTTACATATCTAAACAGCCAAAATGCATTAAGTTTTCATGATTAGACCTGTAAATAAATAATTTATAATATAGAATAATTTATAATAAATATATTTTATTTATATATTTGTTTATAGACAATCTGACAATTTAAAAAAATCTACACTAAATAAATATGGCCTATATACTTTTTATATTTATAATGAATGTGAATAAATATATAATATTCTGTAAATACTGCCATAAAGCATTATGGTCCTTTTTATGTCAATTTATTTTCTCAGTGTGATGCAATATGTCCTGTCTTACATTTATTTAGTCGACCCTGCAGATACAAATTGACTTTTAATAATTGCTTAGACAGGTAGTAAAGGACAATCAAAATGTCAGAAGCTGACAGAATGCACCGAAAGTCACAGCAGATAAATAAATCTGAGAAAGGGGTCATTGCTGCTAAATGAGTAATGAAGATAGATAATGATCTATGACATATGAATCTGCATATTTATTTAATTTATTGCTAACAAAGCCAGAACTACCGGATACACAAGACAGAGAATTATGATTAATATTATTTTAGAGAGAGATGGAGATGGAAGTCTAACAGGTGTGCTATAAGGATGATGTTTTAAGCAGTGCTTTTCACCCTGCAGCTGAGCGGCTCTGAGAGCATTACCCACAGCATTTTAACTGCTGCTGCTTTCTTTCCAAAGGTACCGTCCAACACAGCATATACACCGCAAGCAAACGGTGCAATGCAATGCAACAAAAGCGAAGGAAAACCAAAGACTGTTGCAACGGCAAGCTGTGCAGTCAACGTTGCTGAGTTGCAGTCAGTTTTGTTGATTATAATGACAGTGACTGGTTTTATGTCGTCAAGGGGAAACAACAAGAATGTGGTATTGTTGATTCATCCACAGTGATTCTGTAATTAAAGTGTTGCTGATTTTCATTTGTTCATCTATGTGGATGAATCTGCAAATTTTCACCTCTATGTTAGTGCATAATATGCACAAACAAACAAAGACAAAGAAATGTCTTCAATAGGAAAAGATATACAGTGAGATTCAGACCTTGCTTTATATGGGTTGCCAAAGATCCGTCTCAGAACAATTTACAGTCAGCCTCAATGAGGTCTCTGTGGAAACTCATCCCACACCTTTAAAAGTGCAGCTTAATTGTTCCAGTAAATCACACAGTGTGTCACATTTGCACACATTCTTCAAAGAATGAAGTCCTACTGTAAGAGATTCTGGAATCCAGACAAATAAATCTCTTTGCATCATATTTATAAAGCCATTTTCATCATTTGATTTTTATTAAAATATTTGTAGCATTATGTACCACTAAAAATTTAAAGGGTTGCTTTACCCTAAGACCACATACTGTGAAACCCTAGAAATACATCAAACACTGACTGTACAAAATGTAGACTTATCATTAATGAAAAATGTCCTTTTTATATTTTAACACCCGACTGACTAACAAATAAGCATAGTCACTCTCCAGAGTCATCTATAACTTTATATAATAATGACTAGTCCCTCCGAGGAGACTGGATACATAGAGCACAGTGCTATAATACAGCTTTAGCGTATTTTGCATAGCAGACTGGAGAGATTTCGGGAAAGATGGGGAGAGATACAGAAGCTGAACGACTGTGCAGAGAAATTTGACCTCATTCTCTTAATGGAGTGCTGTGAAGCAGACAGCCTGCTCTCAGCTACATCATTATATTTTGACTCAAACGGACCAAGTCCCAGACCTAGCCCACAGCAAAGAAAAAGAAGAATAATTGCTTTGAATATGCTGGTCAAATACTACGGCTCACCTGCATGTCTGAATCAAACATTTCAAATAACTTTTGCCAGGGTATTTTGAAAAAACAAAACAAAAAAACACTAGGCTATTTATACACAAGGTCCCTACACAAGGGACAAATTTCACACACAGTGGGCTCCAAAAGTTTGAGACTACAGTGACATTTTTTATAATTAAAAAAAATAAATAAATAATGTAATTGTAAAGTATACGTACTAACATATTATTTCCACTATTAAATTCAATTTTAAATCCGAGATTTTTTTTACTCAGACTTTTGCATCTCTCTGCTTAAATCTAAATATTAAATGTTAGTGAACTTAAATAGCACTATATTAGTGAACATATTCTAAACTATAATCTGACAAGAGCTTCTCAAGAGTGAATTACTGCATTATATTAAACATTATATCACACCAAATGAGGAGGCAGCAGCAGTAAATAGTGTCTAATGTGACATGTAAATTGAGCATGTGCATTTCAGATGCGGTTTTCTTTGATCAATGCAGTGAATGCTGAACATGAGACACCATAGATCTCCATTAGAAACGTTTAGCCTACAATGAGTACATTTCACTCCCCTATTTTTCCCCTTTCCCTTTTAAAACAACATTTCTGCAACAAATTACCATATTGTCAAAAATATCTACTGCAAGGCAGAACAAACTATTTTAAAATCTTTACTTTCTTTTTTCCCCCTACTTATCTTGCATATGCTGCAGTAACTCACTAGTGAATGTATGAATGTGAATAATGAAAAAAAAAGAGCTTGGCACAGACTATTCCGTTTTTTTCCTTTGAAAGTAAAACCAACTAGACACATTGCAACAACAGCAAATAAACTTAGTCAAAAACAGTCCACCATGCTCACTGCAAGAAACAAGCTATTTATGCGTCTTCAGAAAAAAAGAAAGAAAGAATCTAATTAAAATACAGATGTATGTGCTTTGACATGCATGTATTTCATATAAAGACAATTTGCTTTTTCAAACACACTCCCTAATCCGTAAGGCATTAAGGAATCCAACGCACACCAATTTGCACTTCAAACCGATGGGCCCCTCTTCATCCACCGTAGCGTGTGTTCGCAGGCCCAGCAACACCCTGTGGATCTGCACACAAATATGAGTGACTTTAACAAAGCCATCTACGATTCGGCACAGACCCAGAGGAAGTGTCAAGCAGTTCTCTGCATCGTTTGCTCATATGCTTCAGGAAATTGTTATTTTCTCTGAAATGCCTATAACTCCCCCCGTCCCCCTTAGGTTGCGAACGTAACCAGTCGATCCATTAATATTGTCACCTCAACCAGTCACTGGCTACCGATTGTTAGCTCTAACCAATTATATCCTTGCCCTTGAGTGACTCAAGGTGACTTTATCTTGACGTGCTCAAGGGTATTTTCCCATTTTCACCAACATTTACTATCGGGGAGTTTTGCTCATTTGTGAGGTTACTATTGAGAATAAAACACAGATGGACTTACCATTCTCCTGATCCGATTTGTTGTCCTGCTCTGTGTCTGTGAGTGTTAAAACAGAGTTGGACCGGCTGGACAGCTGCGAGTCCCGTCCGTGTGCCTTAACCCATAGCATGGCGCAGTCTGGAGAAATGCCCCCTGCGTTCTGGATAGGGTCTGCTCCGCTGAGCTGTGTATGATGACTGAGTCCGGTCTCAGCGCAGAAGCTCAGACCACGACGAGGTGCAGGGCCACATATCCCAAGCTGCCTCAGAGACAGACTCTGGCCTGCAGGATTCAAAGTGCATACTTAATAAAGGGAGTGTATGCATAAAAAGTAGTAAACAAAGTAACTGTGAACTTGCTGAAAACACACGCACACACCGTTTAATTATTTAAACTTGCATTCAAACTCTTGCAGTATATCCACTTTTATATTAAAATATTTAAAGCATTTAAATAAAGACGCTGCAAAAACAACAGCAGTTTTATGTTCCCAAGTTCACGTTTGTCATTTCTGTGGTGACTATGGTGACCAGGGAATGAATATATATAATTTTTAAATTTCTTTTGATATGTGTTTTACATTTGTATTTTTTTTCTCCCTACCAATGCAAAGACTGATTTGATGTAGAAAACTATTAAACAAAACACAAAATAGGTAAACTACAAAGAATAAATTATGAAAAGTGTTTTTTGTGTGTTGCATATTTTCTTTGATATTTTTATTGCTACCCTTTCATAGAGAACATATCTATTTAGATAACAGTGTATACTCAATTCAAAGTGGCCTTTGTTTAAAATAATAATGTCACACAAACAGAATAAACCTTATCAATACATTTTTACTCAGTATACAAAATGATAAACCAAGCGAAACTAACAAGTAGCAGTAACATCCAATACAGTTTTGGCAGAACAAAATATAATATTGATTACCTAATTATGGGCACATTTTGAGATCAAAAATAATGTTTAGTTGAACCTGGGGAGTCTCTTTTATGTGTTTGTTTTAACACAGTATCAGAAATATACTTTCATTTTTTTCATTAATATTCCTGTTATACTATTTTCATGCTTTCATTTACGTTCATTAAAAAATATATATACCTACTAAAAATAAAAAAGTTTAGTATTTTATAATCCTTTGTATTTTATTCTTAATAGTGTGCATTATTTGTTGTAAAGGTTTATTTCACTGGTACTAACTGAATTACCTTCTGATTTACCGATCTTCTTTTCTGTTTCAGCAGGTGAATATCTGTTCAGCTGAATCTGAATGAGGGTAAGCTCTACCTCTTCCAACACAAGAAAATCTGAGGATTTACTACACAGTACAAAATAGAAACTGTTCCACTTCAGATTGAAATTCACCTTGAGACTCAACAGCCCTCTGCTTCCTTCAGCTCTGCTTTTAAAACCATATTCCTGTACCTGCTAGCATATGCTGAGTGCTTTATGACTAAAAGCCCACGGAGTAGGTGACACGTGAAAATGAATACACCAGAATTTAAATTATGAGTACACTCATAGATACGAAACAAAATAACTCAACACAAGTGCTGACATTAATTACCACATGAGGGCATTATCTGAAATACACATTTTGAAATACTGCAAACTCTGGAAGCCAATGCAGGGCAAACTGCCATGATTTAGCCAGGCTGTGATTAAAATAAAATGACGGAGGAACATTTGTATCATGAATACCGGCAAGATCTCTCTCCTCCGGCTTTTGTGCCGATCAGGCACAAACACGGCTGCTAATTAAAGACGTGCCCCTAAGTGTAACAGCCTAAGGTTTTGGAGTGCACTATAAAGCACAATTAACCAACTAAGTGTATTTCTAATGAAATCAAATTTGAATGAGCAGTATCCTACTCTTCCACTTAAAAGTGATCATCATAAACCATCAAATATTTATGAAATAGTTTGAATAGTTTGTGAATAATCAGCAAATGAGTGTCTGGTGGGCTTTATGAAATATCAAAATGAAACGAAAATGAAGGTGACTAACCTGAATACAGCTACATCTAACAAAAGTGTTTTGACTAACTGTTCTGTACTGATTGAAAATACTTTAATTTAGACTGCCTCAATGACAGGCTGAAATAATATATGTAACATTTTCAATTAATCTAATCAAAATTTTATTGAAGGGCATACATTCTAGGTATTCAGTTCTTTGCAAAAAACAAAACAAAAAAGCAACAACCTCTACTAATTTTGTGGCTTAGGTAACAGAATATAAAAGATGTTCAAGGTATAGGAAAAAAAAAAAAAAAATGATGTTGGATCACAGTGCATTAACAGCTGTTAAATTGCTGTTTGCAATCCATATGATCGGACATTTATTTATCTGGAAAAAAATGAACAATATTAAAGTTTAAAGTTTAAAGTTAATTATTAAATGAACAATAAATGGTCGGCAATGTAGTTCTTTTAAGAGTTATAAAGAGATTGGCTACCTATGTTTTATTGTATGTAGTTGCTGTTAATAAAAAAAATAGAGGGAAAATACAAAAATAGGACTGAAAGCATACATATCTGGTAACAATTTTGCAACCATAGTGATATTTAAGATTTATTTATTATTTTTCTTTTATTAATTGTTTTATTGTAGAAATAATACCTGTATGTCATTGTATGTGTTTTATTGAACAGAAAAATACTAAAATAAAAAAAATACTAGCTTTACTTTCTTCAAATAAAATTATTTGTTCGTTATTTTACTTATTAATATTATTATTATCATTATTATTATGGCTGTTAGTGTGGGTGTGATTGCACATCAAATTAAGACAAGCTTTATGAAAATGATCTTTGATCTAAATGTACTTGAAAAATAGTGTCTTCTTTTTACGGTCTAGAATGTTTTGTCAAGGACATGGAATTAACTGCTGGACCAAATTTAATTAAATCTGAAAATTTAGCTCCTGTTTGGGTTAGAGGTCAAGGTTACTGACCTTTCATGTATCCCAGTACACTATAATGGTCTTATTTAATTTAGAAAGATATAGTTTGATCCTTATTACAATATTACAATATGCAAGCTGAAAAAAAAAAAAAAAAAAATATATATATATATATATATATATATATATATATATATATATATATATATATATATATATATATATATATATATTATAAAATCTTTTTGACTGAATATATGTCTATAGATACATGTTTATTCAGTTTAGTGCTGTATACTGCATTTCTTCTTTTTTATTTAGCATTTCAAATGCCTGTTTTTCTTTTCCATGTTGGTTTTAAAACATCACATTTGCAAGCCTGAAGGACTCCAGAGTCTGCTGTCCATATGGTGAATGTTAAAGAGCACTTACCTGGAGCTCTGTATTCCTCAGTGTCCCTTGGCACCATGTCTGGCATGCGATGCCCATAAAGCCCCTGGGTGGATGGGTGTTGATCAAAGGCCTTCAGCGTCTCACTGGAGCTATAGGACTTCTGGGTTAGGACGGAGGATGAGCTGGTGTGACGGTGGTTGCTGGGACCCTCCCTGTAGCCCTCCCCCTCCTCTCTGTCTCCTTCCCTCTCCCAGTCTCTCCCTCGTTCCCTCTTGCTCCGGGAGAGAGAGCAGTAAGGCCGACGCTCCTTCACCTCCATGCTACATTCATGCTGTGTTCCTCCTCTTCTACGCTTCTCTCTTGCTGCTGTCTGTTCTAGTTTGCTTCTTTCCAGCTGTCGGTCTGTCTCCGCACCTCTTTCTCCACTCTAAGTTCCACTCCCACCTGCTTAGAGACACAAAAACACTGCTTAGAGAGAGAAAGAAACAGATAAAGTAGGCAGCAAAATAAGAAAGAGAAGACAAGTAGGATGCTGAAACAAAGCCCTAGCGAGATGTCGCTCCTGCTTAGTTCATCGTGTTCCTTGTACAGCCTTTAAAGAACAATTAGTCAGTAAGATAAAGTAAGAGAGGGCGCAGCGACTGGTATTTTTCTGATAACACTGTTGAACCATATAATTAATCTCTTGAGGGTTGTAAGCACCTACTTTTTTGCATTTACATTCTCAAAATGTGTTAAGCACACTATTTTCTCCCAAAATAGATTCAAAAATTATTTTTTATATTATATTATATGTGTACATTTTATTGCATTTTATATATATATATATATATATATATATATATATATATAAACACACACACACACACTGTATAAGAACAACTGTTTTTGTCAATACAATGAAAGTCAATAGGGTCCAAAATGTACCAAAGTGAATTTAATTGTTTTATTATACTTGTATTGTTATATTGTTACTTAATTATTTAAAAACAAAAATGACTTAAAAACAAAAATCTTCAGTTATTTTCTATTGTATTCCACAAAAGAAAGTAAAATTTTAATGACTCCGTGAACTATTTCTTTCATTCGAGCATGTTGAAACAGAATTCACCTCAGTCTTCCACAGAGAGAAAAAGTCTGTGTTTTCCAGCAAAGGCAAAGTCAAATGAAGTGATACTAAAAATGCTCGCTTTCATTGCACTGGCTTTGTCATGAGAGATCCTCACATACTTGTAAGCCTTTAGTAGGTTTCCTGGGAGGTTTGTGCCAAAACCGTTTGACAAAGCTCTGGAGAATTGGTTGAGTTTCACTGGGGTGTGAGTTTTAAGGATATTCCAGTCCTTTTTCTCGAGTGTCGTCTATCTTATCTAGTGGAACAGTCGACACACGGATAACGCATTTGCCTAGAGACCCCACTGTCAGTTTAAAGCAGTATAAAGAGGACAAGAGAAACAATGAGGATAATAAAACACTGTAGGAGGAAACAGAGGAGACTAGGTCAGCATTACTGCATACGGCCACAGTAATGGGATACGATTGGGGTAAAATAAATGATGCGCCAGTATCAAAATGTTCTTGTCAGAAAAAGAGAGTGAGCTATAGTTTATTGGACAGTATTTCAGCCAGATAAATTAAATGTAGCTCTCTTTATAGCACTGGTCATTTGATTCTCTTGTGTGAGTGCGATGTTGCGCAAAGGCGCAGTAGGCCGACTGAACAAACCAGCAGAAACCCTCTATCCTTCATTGCATTGGACAGCACCCACTGAGTTATCCTCGGGTAACACGGCCCCCAGATTCGGATCAATTTAGATTAGCCAGGAGCTAGGGAGTCTCAGACATACTGATCTAGCCTTAAACACCCTTAAAACTGGTCTCAGAGTCTGTAAGATTATCACTGGATTAATTTCCAAGACAAAAAGAACGATGGCTGATTAGTGAGCAATCAAATGCACTGAAATAAATTACTAATGAAATTGCGCTCCTAAATTTCCTTCAATCATTCAGAGCTTGGTTAGAAATATTAAACCTTTCCATCAAGGAAAACGTCTTTGGCAAGAGTTTTAGCAAATATAGGCTAGGAATCATGCGCTTACAAAAGTTTTGAAGGAATGAGAAGCAGAGATATAAATCACGGTAGAGCTCTGGCGGTCATATCATGCTCAGATGGGCACTGACCCATGGGGCCATTGAAAAGCAAAGACTCAGCAGTGAGCAGAGAGGCCAATGGGAACTATACTGTAGCAAGAGCCAACCAGGCAAGAAGATGTCACTTGACTATACCTCACTTACGATGATCTAATGGCAATGGTTTCACTAAATCAGATGCCCGACCATCTGGCGTAACTGAAGAAAGGTGAGAATGAAAGCGGTCATGACCTCGGGCTCTACAGATGACCAACAAAACAGAGGAAAAAAATTGACTACAGTCATAAATGATCTGCTAAATGACAAGCAAATAAAACATTTTACTTTTAAGGTAAAGTGATAGTTTATTAAAAAATAAAAATTAAAGAAGGAAAGCTGTACACATTTTTAAAAATACAGATTTCAAAAGCATGTTTGCATAGCAATGCCATCGATTTTTGTATTTATTTATTTTATTTTTTTTATGGGTTGGTCAAAGAATCTTTCAGCAAATGAGAATAGCCATTTCATTTTAACTGAAATCATATGTGATGTTTGTCCACACCTAATGGATTCACAATCATTGAGAGCACCCTCAGATAAGGCACCAATTGCAATCACCCATAGTTAAATAAATTGTTGGCAACCTTCATGACCCATCTTTCTTACCTGAAGCACATTGCGTATTCTGCAGATGGCGTGAGAGCGTGGGTCTGATGGCTGAAAGTGCACATCTACAGCAAGTCTCTTTGTTCGGTAATTACATTTCATTGGGACTAGCTGCGGATATCGGATTCCACCTCTGACCCCAAACTCCATAAATAATGATCATCATAGCAATGTCAGCCTCCAAGCCTAGTACTACCATCCAGATGCTGTGTGCCTGCCCTCCTATCTTCATCTCACTTCGTTAACCCCAGATCCATCTTATCAACCTTTTCACACCCAAGCAGTACATTTCTCATGTATTTTCATCATCTGACACCACAGTATTTTTTCTGGACATGTTATGGTTCAGCCTTATTATTTTCTTTTCATGGTTGCATTATATTTAGCAGCAAAAGCAATTTATGTGCATCCTTGAAAATCTTCTTCTAAAAGAACTAATCGATGGTATGTATCCCAAATGCATTCTTTTGCTTAACCTCCATCATTTCTCACCAAACTTCTTTAAAATCAGCTTCCATATCCTAATCATTAGTTTAATTCTGTTAACTCATTTTGTTCCTATTCAAACTGTAACCTAGGGTTCATTAATAATTCATGAGAAAAAATATGAAAAGTAAATATAAATAGAAATAATGATGTATCCTACCTAATAAGCAAACTTCCAGGCAAATGGGTTAGTCATCACAGCACTATGATTCTTCTGCTTTGTGTAGACTAATTTGGTATGGAAACATATTACTGGAAATAGATAAAATATAGGCTTTTTAAAGAGACCACAGACTTTAACAGTATCCAGTTACTTCTCTGGAGTATAGAAATTTGCTTTAAAGCTGCTCATCCAGTGAGACATGGGATGGTAGCTTGGTGAGAGGAGGCCAAGGGGGAGATGGTCTGGCTGTAAAAACTCCAGCTCATAGTGCCAGCAGATAGGATAACTAACAAGCTTTTCAACTGGAACATTGCACACAATCTTCCTTAGTAAAAAAGTAACTTTGAGTAAACTTCTAAGAGGCTGCTGTATGTATCTTCAGAAGCATGCTGCAATGCAGTGTAACTGTATGCAGAAACATTTCTCAAAAACAATGACAAATAAGCCAAAGAAACATGAATACAAAGATCAGAAAATTTAAATACAAAGAAAAAGGGCAGACAGAAAACTTACAATAATTTTCATTTCAGTTTTTTTTTTTTTTTTTGATGGTTCTATTAAGAATCTTTAACACTATTTACAGTAGGCAAAGGTTCTTGAGAGTCTTTAAAATGTTCTTCACATTAAGACAAAAAAAATGGTCCTTTTAAAAACTGTTCACTAAAAGGTTCTTTGTTCTACAGCATCGCTGTGAAAACTCTTTTTAAATCTTTATTTTTAAGAGTGTAAAGTCAACTTTTTGGGGCACACTGCTTATTATTGAAGACTCTATTTTATTCAGATATATTGTCGCATTTAATTGTAACAGAGTTATAGACTCATTTCTTATTTTATCACAGACAGTAAAAATGTGAAAATGAAAGAGATTTAACTCAGACGAGAAATTTGCATAGGAGAAATAGGACCAAAACAGAGTTGAATATATCTGATGCTCTCAATATATGTTTATAGTCTATAGTTTGTAGTCTCACTATAATCTCATCAAATAATATTTGCTGTATTTTCTTTATTAGTAGCACTCACAATAACAAAACACATTGTCCCACAGGTCCATCAGAAACCTGAGACTGAAACAAACATCCAGAGTTAAATCTGCAATTCCCTGATTTATATATTTACCTGATGCAACTTAACAATGGGTCAAATCACACATCACTCCAAATGGGTTGCATCTTGGGAGAGGGGTTGCTGCGAACAAAATGCACAAAATAAAATAACCTGATACAGTAAGTTTCTATTTCGCTCTCCGATTTCTAGAAAACGCTCAAGTGGTCAATAATGGAATGGTTTCAACATACAGACAATTAGTAATCCTGCTCATTATTTAGTAGGGTGTACATAATAAATTCTTGGTGGTAGTCTATAAGATCTCTCTCTGTGACAGAGTACCCAGATGGCACAGCACTGTTGTTAACATCCATGGCGGCTGCATTGTTTATTTATGCCTATGATTATATAGAACTGCACAAGCATAAATTTTATAACTCCCCACATTAAGATTAAGGTTAAGAATTCATTTTAACACCCACCATTCTGCAAACAGTAAAGGTGAATATACACAGTAAGTCGGTTTCTCCAGCGTTAGCATCTCATTAGGATGCATTACACTTTAATTGAATCAAAATCATTTTTATGTGTGCATCAGCAGCATCCTCCTCCATCATTTTACTACCTTACTCTTCCATCTGGAAGCCTTTCTTTAATCCTCCTGCCCAAATCTTTCAAATCAGCCTCCACAGTCCGCGACCAGCCACTAAAGTTCGCTCCAGGATACTAAGTGCACATAGCCCAAAGAAATACAGAACCCCTCCCCTCCAACGCCGCCACCCGCCACTCAGCCTGTTCTGAGCTTTAGTGTGGCCGCCACCACCGACAATAGCTTGCTTTGACAGCTTTGCATAATTCATGTGCTGCACTGCTCTCCCTGAGCCCAGCCCATCCACTCGCTCGCTGTGAGACAACGGGAAGAAAAAATACAGACGGGAAACAAGGGCACGCTTCCATTAGCCGGTGCCTGTTCCCACACTACACTGCTGCACCCTGGGATAGTGCCACTATTGTCTGGGGGTCGTCATTTTCACCACCCCCGCATCACAGTGGAGATGCGACGCAGAAGACACAGATGTGCACAGGCCTGGAGGAAGACACATCCACTTGTGTTCCTCTTTTTCAGTATTCATGACCTCAAGGCTGTGCTTTTCTTGGACGTGTTTGGAGTGTGAGGTTTTCCGGTGAGGTTTAATTTAGAGCATTAAATGGTTATGTCTGATATTCTGACTAAAAACATTGACTAGGATGTGCAGCTTCTTTAGAGATGACTAAATGGTTTGAGTGATCCCAAATTATTGTTTTAAGACTAGTAAGACATCCACTATTTTCTTAAATTAGCCTACATAATAATGCACAAAAGTCCTTTTGAAAGATGACGATGTCCTCAACGGCTGTTTTGAAGAAGTGTTTTAATTACTGCACTTCCAATTAAATGGGCAATTTCTTCATGAAAACGTGTTCCAGCATGGGCCTTAAAATGATCAAGCAAAACTTTCTCTTCATGTCAGCATTTGAAGAGGTGGGTGCTGATGTTATGTAGGTCATGATAGCACACTCAATATCAGAATACACAGATCACAAGTTATTTAAAATATATTTTTTTTTTTTACTGAAATGTCTCACGTGGCACACTGAGGTTTTTTTTTTTTTTTTTTTTTTTTCTCATGCCATCAGTTTCTGCAGCTAAAATTCCTCAAGAAAATCATATTTGTTTATGAATATATATATGCATTCAGTACGCATGCATTTAAGTCAACCCGGACAAAAATGCATTGTTGAACGCACAAAAATAGATCAGTTGCATCTGTGTACACATTATTACATTAAAAAATCATCTAAAATATCTGTCAAATTTACAATTTACAAAAAAATGTACCATTTACAAACAATATAAACATTACATGCATTTTAGTTCCCCTCACTCCACAACAAATCTATTCAGAACAGAACAGGGATGAAAAAATCTAAATTATAAAGCATACATAAATTGTAGTGGCAAGCCTAAAATAACTTATTTAAAGCAAAACTGAAACTACCGGCGTGTAGAAAATGTGTTGTACAAATAAACTTGGGCTCACATATCTCCCACATTCAGGTCAAATCTAAGTCACTTTGGAATATAAGGGAATATAATGGATAAAGGTACAGTTTTCTGTTTATGTGTTTCTGGATATATAATACATGTGAATATATCCAGAAACACGCAGAAACAGAAAACAGTACATTCATTCATACTTTCACACATATGCACATAGATTGAATGCATTTAAATTCAATATATAGGGCCCAATGAAATACGTTTTATATTTTCCCAAATTCCAGAGGCAGAGTGTCGCTCGCTTCAGTATATGTGTGGTAAACGGAACCATGTGTCTGGCCATTCATTCACACAAAGACACGCAGAACGTGCAGGATTTATATTTAAAGGTGTCATATTATGCAATTGCAAGTTTTCCTTTCTCTTTGGATTGTTACAAGCTGTGGATAAGATCCTGAAAGTAAATAGATACCTAAAGTTGCAAAGACTAAAATCTCAAACCCAAAGAGATATTCTTTATAAAAGTTAAGACTCGTCCACGCCCCCCTAAAATGCCTCTTTTAAACATGCCCCCACATGTCTACATCACATTGTGGGAAGATTTGCATAACTGCCTAAATGTTCACACAAAGGAAGAAGGCGTAACTGTTGCTGCCACCATGTTGTGGAGATGCTATGTGTTTCATTGTGAAAGCAAAAATACTTTGTTTGGCCTTCCAAAAGAAGACACAACTAGAAATCAGTGGTTAAGTGGTTAAGTTACTTTAGACTACAATGCTGGCTGTTCTGTGTCACAATCTGTAAGTGTGTTTACATATATACAGGATTTGCCACTGATGATTCAAATGTGAGTTTTGAGCAGTGTAGAGTAGCCCTTGTTTGTCCTGTCATGCAGACATGGTTTTATGTTTACACGGCCGATGCAAAGCAATGTGTGAAAAGACAGTACAAGTCATTATAATCCGTAATCATGTCCCCCACTGGATGCAACAAATGGCTCGTTTGTAATGGGTTTTATTGTTTTTATCTTGTCATGCCCGTATTCTGACTGGGAAACGCATTACAGTATGGCAAGGAGCGTAACATTTCCATCAAACACTTGAGGTATTCGTCCAATCACAACACACTGGATAGCTTGCCAATCAGAGCACACCCCGCTCTTAAGAACGATGAGTTTTGTTAAAAAACTATGTGTTTCAGAAAGGCGGGGTATAGAGGAGAAACAATAATATACAGTATGTGAAAAATAATGTTTTTTAACCATAAACCTCATAAACAATTTTTTTTTTTCAAGTGCACAAACATACTTTTGATTTATTCATTCAAATCATTAATTCATCCATTGGCAAATTCTGTGATATTCTGCGTTATACAGTAAATTAAATTTTATGACTGGATTCCGTGATTCCGTCCACGTTTTCTGTATCACAGATATTATATGGCTCTAAATATATAGTCTTGATTGCTAGCATTATGGCCAACAGTGTTACCTTGAGATGTGATGCAGGTTTTTAGATAAACACAGTCTTGTAAATCTAAATGCATAGACTGTACCGAATGCAACATTTTGTGGTTACATAAACTTAAAGATGACCTACCAAGTTTTCATTCACTTGAAAAGTTAAATGAAAAGAGAGAACTGACAGGGGAAGCTCAGGTAAAAACATGCAGCAGTATTGAGCAAATCCGGTGACAGAAGAGGAAAGCAAGTGAACACACCAATTTGCCTTGACTTGATATCAAGAAGAAGATTGAAGGGAAAATAACTTTGATTTAAACATGGAACATTTTTGTCAGTTAATTGTCAATTAATCACCTGAAACTGTTTTCACCTTAAATTATAAAGTGACATTGGCTTTTCCTCTTAGCTGTTTTTCAAGTATTCAGCAGCAAAGAAACCTAATCACACCACGCTACACATCCTAATCAAATTAATGCACTCCATCCTAAACTGAATTTAATAATAAAAAAAAATCATTATAGAATATAATTTGTGCCACATGCATCTCCTAACTCATTTCTCATATTATACCCATTCCCATTTTTCTCTTCATTTTTTGTTCTCATATATAGCTTTAGCTTTTGACTGTCATCTCTGCAGGACATTAATGTAAATCCCTTGGTTCCAGAGCTGAGGCAGTTTGGAAGAAGGATACCAGCGAGCTTCATTGCCTGGTCAGCGCACTTTCTGCCTGTGGCAAATTATAGGCTGCCTCCAACACAGCAGGAGGCAGGCAAGAGAGCTCCACAGCAAATTGGAGAGTGGTGTGGAGGGGTGTGGGAGGGCGGGTGAAGATGGGGGGAAGTGAGGAAAAAGAACAAGAGAATTTAAGAATGATAGGAAAAGAAACAAGGATGTTATGGAGGTTGGGAAAGTGTACTGCAGGCAGCCTAGTCTGTCATGGACTTTAGGACATCTATAGCACACAGAGAATGTCTGTCTAACTTGTAGCAGCTTGCACACACACACACACAAGCATAATCCACAATGTTCATATCCCTTAGGGTGAAACAAAATACATGACCAGAAATGCATAGACACTTTCTAGATGCTACAAAGAGACAGAAAGTTGTGAGATACAACTGCAATAGCAATACATCACACCACTGGCTCTTGTAAAATCATGTAAAGTGTCATGTAAAAGACAGATGTTGCAGGTAGCAATCCATCACATTTCAGTGCTAATAAGCACACAGATGCACAATGCACTTGAGACCTTGGCTGACGTTTATTTCAGCTTGTCTCACATTGAAATATGCCTGGTTTTTAGCTAATAAAAGCAGATTGGATATACAATACAAGCAAAGAGGAAAGAAAAAAACTTCAGGATCACATAGATTCAATTTCAAGCATGCTTTAACAACAAATCAAGTGCCTAATTTACTGTAGAACACTACATAACAACTTTATTGCAACACCTTATTTATTAGAGGACCAGTATTTGGCCCATATCTCCCTCAAAAGCACTTGCTCTTACTGAAACAGTCCAGTCCTTTGAGACTTACTTTGCATGTGTTTGCGTCACTGCATTTTTTGAAAAACCTAATTTTGTCCCCCACTCGGCAAGCCAATTTTAAATGACACCAGTTTAAAGAGTAATCAATATGTGTAAAGTCTTGTTGATGTTCTGGAGTTCACGAGGGAAATCATATGTCAATTTGGCCGTAGGATCCTGTAACTGCAACTGCTGGCAAACAGTACATCTCTGATTTTCCAACAGTGACTTTAAATTGATTAGCCTTTGATTCTCTGAGGTGTTAAACTTTGTTGCTTTAAGCAAATATTGCAAAAGATGTATTTGTGCCTGCCTTTTGGCTTACTTGTTTGTTATAGCATTCATTTGTGTGCTTGTTAGTCGAAGCATGTAATGGCTATAAATGGATAAATCTTATGCAAATGCTATAAATGGATTTCAGCCAAAGACAATTTTCAAATCCTCCACGTTTTAAAAATATGGCATATGTGGACGATAAATGTGTGTAGACGATAAATCTGATTAATCCTTTACAGGCTGTGATAACCTGGACAATGTTAAGCCGACAGAGATCGGGTCTGTCCACTGTGATTATGCAGAATAAATATAGTGTAAATGTGATACGCAAAGGCTGGCATGCTGGCAGTGTGTGTTTGTCAGGGTACATTAACCTGCGCCTGTTTGCTTAGCACTGTTGAAATAGGCACTGATGGCTGAACTACTTTCATAGACACACACACAGTCTTACTCACTCTATCTTTCTCTGTGCTGGACTAAAAAGCACCTTCACCAGGAGTGCTCAAGCAAATAAACAAATATTGAAAGAAGTGACCCGGAATTTCGTACTCAATAAGCTGCCAAAAATGTCACTGTAGGATTGACTGGTTCTTCAGGGCATGTTTCAAACAAGCAGAATGCATAAAAGTATAATTTACAGATGGAAAGATTGAAGAAATACCAAGGAAAGAATAGACTGACTACAGTAGCATTATTTAAGAGTCCTTTCATTAAGATTTAGTTCTGCAAAAAAAAAAAAAATTATTTTAAAATGTCATAAATGGTCCTCGATGGTGCAGCATATTCGTTTTTTACTCCGCAGTAAACACACTAAATAAGAGGGCCACATGATTTATGAAGCATGGAGCATGGCTGAATGCAACCTTTCACTTCATTGAAGCTTGACTTCTGCTCTCTTCTCTTTTACTTGCCCTGGTTGTTATCTGAACCGTTTGATATAAGGTAAAAGGCTATGACACTCTCATCCTGCCTGAATATGTGATACATGAGAGAGACAATATCTTCTAAATAAGCAGCTGACATGGGTGACCTTTCATTTTGTTTTATCCCTCGCTTTGATTTTTTTTTCCCTTACTTTCTTCCCTTTTTCAGCCCCCAACCAGGCAATGTGTGTGCTCTTCCCTAATCAGGGGATGATGCAGCCATATATTTTCTCTGCAATCAAGGGTCTATATTCACAATGTGACCTCTATTTTCAACGTGCCACAAAAACTGTAAAATCATAACATGAACTGGCTTAGAATTTGTTGGGCTTCAATGCGTCACTGTCTTATTTTCAAGGTGTCAAAAGAGTATGGATCTAGAGAACATGAATGTAAGAATCAACTACACACTGCTTCTGTTTCATGATCGAGATAATCAGAGCACAAATCAAAATGGCAGGCCTCTACTGTGAGTACCTTTTCGGTCACAACAAATCCTGATGTTGTGCTTCTTTCGTTCCGCCATGTTGTATCGCAGTGAATCCTACTGTAGCTTTTCATGCCATGCAAAAGCCTTTTGGGATAAAATATGGATATGTGGAATTATATGTGGAAACTAAGATCGTGATCACAATATATATTTCATGAGACACATTAAGGAGTTGTCAGTGTTACAAAAGAACTGAAATGGATTAGGTTTGAATGAATAAATGTTAATAAAAAAGCTTTGAAAATCAATTTAAGTCATACCTTACTTGGTAACTGTTCAATAATCTATATCTGAGTCTATAATGAGTGTCCGATAATATAAGCTTTGTTGAACTGATTTGATGATGTATTGTCTTGTAAATCGCTTTGTGCCACCAGTGCCCTTGATGACAAATGAGCTCAATTAGTGATATGCTCATCTCCATGTATAAGTAATCTGAGACAATAATGTAACTGCGACCGTGTTTAATCGAACTCGCAAATGAGCGGTTCAGTCACTCGTATGGACTGGCTCCTTTAAGAAGCCTAAGAACCAAGGATCAGATTAACTAGACCAGTGCAATCTGGATTCAAAGATAATTTCTCAATTCTCTGTGTCTCATACACAAAGGGAACATTAAAATGATGGCTGTAATGCATGTGTCTTGTAATTGTAATTGAGAGCTCGTTATCATGTTTCACTGATGATTCTAAAGGCTCTTGAGCTTGCACGAGTCCAGCATCAGGTCAGAGAATTGAAACTGCAGATAAGAATGACAGATTTAAATAAATACGACAACCTACTGTGGAAGTAACATGTAATTATTCAAATCGCCGTGTAGTCTAACATTTCTGGTCATCCAAATTTGAATCAGATTTTTCTTTAATGTAATAATTATACCTACTATTACTTTTTAAACAGATGGTTATTTAAAGGAAATATTTTAATATTTTATGCGTATGTAAAATTACCCAAAAGGGAATTTATAAAGCTGCAGTCTGTGGAAACTGCCCTGGCGATGGAGTTCATTACTTGATGTTTAGCTAACTGTGTTAAGTGGCGCCAATCAGAAAGAGAGAGAAAAAAACCTTTTTAAACACAACACCAAATGTTTTTTGGTGTATTTGTAATATGTTTCTTAAAGAAAGTTAAAATTTTAAATAAAAAATGAAAAATGATACATAATATGAGTGATTTTGTCTATCGACCTACCGCCTGAAACTGAGCCCAATGCGCTTTTTGTTCACTACAGATGGCAACATATGTGCTCTGACTAACTTGTCCCATGTCTAACTTTGTATCATCACGCTACTAAAAACTCTGAGACCTTTTTTGCATGGAATAAAAATGGCTAACTTCTGCTAAGACCTCTCCAACCTTTTGACTTCCTTTAGGTCTTAATACACCCCCATAATCCAGACCATGGTTTTATGCACTAAAGATAAATGATTAACTACCTGTTTGTGCTCGATTACATTTTATAAATATTTTTATGGCATGTCAAGTACAGAAGAGGCTGTGGGACGTAGGACAGCTCCTCAATCCACTCCGAGACTTTCCTATTCACGGTTTCCAATATAATGCAAATCCCAAGGATGCAAAAAGCTGTAAATTTGTGTCTGGCTATTTCCTGTACAGCTGGGCGGAATTCAATACCATTAAAGTGTATGAGGACGCTGAGTATTTCAACTTGCAAATTACAGCTGCAAACGGGTCAATAAAATACTCTCTAGCCTACTTGAAAGGCTGTACATTTATTTATATACAATAAAAATAAAAACACTGGTATCTCTGTATAATTCCCCGAACGGACATACACGTTAACCGACTGTTACTACTAACAAGTCATGACAACATTAAACAAAAGTAACCTGACTCTAATGTTTCTCATATAATTTCTTACCTCGTAAATTCGGCTTAGATCCCCATTGTAGTGGAACGAGATGAATAAAAACTTTACAGTTGGAATCCAAACTAATTAAAAGCAGCAGCTGTAAGGTGAGGTAAAATAACGGTTAGGACAATAAATTTCCCGCAGTCACGCCTTCCCGCGTCTCCCAAAAACTGAGTGCTCTCAAGCGCGGGGAAATTCCTCCGCAAACGACCAGCCACACACACTGTCTAAATTACGAGACAACGACCTGGACCCGGCGAACCCAGAGGCACAAAGTCCAGAAGCGTTAGTTCTAGCTGTGTCAGAAACACATGTGATGGAGCCAAGGACTGTACCACTCCTCTGTTCTCCCTGTGTGTGTGCGCGCGCTGCGGTGCTGATGAGAGGACGGGTCGTTTGCGCGGGATCCGCGCGATACTAGTGAGGCAGTGTCATTAACAGCACAAGGACCAGGGGCATCGCGGAATGCGACAAGAACTGAACAAACCTTGTTTTCTCTTTCATTTGAAATTATATTTAAGTGTGTATTTTCCACAAGAACCTTAATCTTCAAAAATGGATGGAAACTTACTGTTATCACATACACCTAATGACAATTACGTGCCTGTTTTATTAAACCTCATATTCTGTTTTGGGATTTATTGGTATATGCTTGTAAATATAATAATATTAACCCTATTTTCCATTTTATGGTATGTTCCTCTGCCTTAACATAAACTTAAAAGCCCTTATCCAAAATCAGTCCTCATTGCTATTTCAGTATACCCTAACCTTGTTGCAACAAAAACATATTGTAGAAAAATAAAATGAAAAAAATAAATACTACAGTAAGTGCCTGTTTACACTGCATACACAGTCAAAGAATCTTATGCGAAAACTCACCGCATTCATATTTTATACGGTTCTCTTAAAACCCCAGACATAAGCAAGGAAAAACATTTCATAGAGGCCAATTGCGCCAAGTTGAAGTTTTTTTATTACCAGTTCTTACAAGAAAATATTACGTGGTCTTGAATGAAAAGTATATTTTTCATGCTATAGCAAAATGGCCTTGGGCGTCTGTCAGAACCAAAATTGAGCATGAGGGTTAAAGTACTTCCCATTAAGACCCAACATACGTTCTGCAATTTACTAAAAACCCACTGTTTTGAGATGGAGAGTGTGATATTGCATGTGAGATGGAGATTGGGATATTGCATGTGATTTGGTCATAACTAAAACAATCATCATGAATTTGCATTTGCCTAATGGCAATTGACCGGATTCCCTTAAAATAAAAGCTAATTTTGCTTTAGTTAATCAGTTAATTAGCAGTACAGATGGTAATGTTTCTATGTGGTATCGTCTCCCTAAAGACGTTTTCATGTAGTTGTCCCTGCTTAGAGGACATTAGAGGGCCTTTTGGCTTTCATCAAAGAGCTGATGTGAAAAGCACATGGCATATGAATCGCACTTTGACGGCTGTGAAATGACAGCTCTCACAGAAGCTGTGTGTGAAGAATGAAGATCATTAATTACAAAAGCCCCAGCTACTTAATCCCACTCGAAAGAGAGCTTGAGGCGTCTGTCGTTCCCTTTGCCCTCCTCTGTTTTTCGCTTTCCGATATCTCTTGTTTTCCCCTCGGTCGCCCCCATTTCTCCTCCCCCACACCCATCTAGCCATCTTATTCTCAGATTCATTCTTCTTTCTCCTCATATTCTTTTCAGCTCTTTTCTTTTCCATTACAAACTGCACTTTTATCTCCTCATTCTTTCTCTGAATTACTCTTTTATCTTCACTCGCCCTTTGCATGTCATAGAGTCCAGCGAGAACAGAATCGAGAATTTGAGTCCAGAGGTTTTGGACTCAGCAGGGGTAGCGGTACTGCTCTCTTCACCCTCCTCCCGCGTCCCAGCCTCAGACCTCATGCTGAGATGGAGTTATCTCTCAAGGCAAGCTGTTCCACTCACCAGAGCTTTGTATCCAAGTCTCCACGCCAAACATCAAACTCTCCCAACAGGAAGTGCCATTATCTGCATGAAAGCCAGCTTGATCAGTTCTCTGCCTTATACTGCAACTGAAGGACAACAACTGAAAAGTGATACACTTCTATCTGCAGAGGAGCCGAGCTGGTCCAAAATCTAGCAGTTTACTCATTATGTAAGTATGTCATTCTTCACCATGTCAATGAAACTATTTTGCTCAAAGATGTTATTAAGAATTATTATACTCATAATTTTTAAATATACCTTGTCGAGGGATATTTTATAAGATTCTAATATATTCATCATATAGAACAATATACTAATATTTGGAATTGACTGAAATTCGACTGCTTCAAATATGCTAACTGGCAGTAAACTTCACAATATTATATTTGTCACCAATTCAGATGTCAAACCTACAGCTTTTCATATGAAACTTTATAACAAGCATTGTAAACAGTAAAATTGTTAAATTCTTCAACAGACCCTCTGCAAACACTGCACTGAATACAGTCTGCCCAAATCCTCGAAAAACAATTTCTGGGACAGTACTAAATGTCTCTTTTTTCCAGCTAATCCATCACTTTACCACTGCTGGACTCATTTGTACCCTCTAGTGGGGATGAGTAACAGTGTCGTTTCTCATTTTAGATGAGGACACATCTGTCTGATGAAAACAAACGATTTTAACATGGAATCTGAGGGTAGTACATGCACATACAGTATTCAAACAAAATACAATTTCCATTGATCGTAAAACAAGGGTTATCCTCTCTAGACATACAGTAGCTGTTCTTTGATATAGCTGAGAAAAACGCTAGATGCTTGTGGGCCCCTAACATGAATGTTTAGACAGGAAACTCAGTGAGGATATTCATAATAATTTGTCTTTTTCGGTCGTAAAAATGGTGGTGTACAAGATACGGAGATGAAGTTTAGTGAATGACGATTCACTGATCCAAATACTAAAATTGCAATGAAATCAAAATGCATGCGTCATCACATTCTGAATAGTAGCGTTATCAACCTCCTGCCTGGATCCATGTGAATGGATGACTTCAGTCAACTTAACTGAACTTGACAATGAATCTTACTGTGTCACCTTCTATTTCAATTTACAACCGTATCTGAGGTGGTAAACAGCAAAGCGATTGTAAGGCCAAAGAGTTATGGTCCATGAGGGAAAATGAGGAGTTGCACTCTGTTCAGGTTACTCTCAGAGGAGGAATATACCCAATTTAACTGTTAAAAAGAGAAGAGCTTAATTTTGCATTTGCTGTTGCTGTGGTTGAATTTCAAGCCTAATCAGATCACATTAGACCAGATCCAAATGTAACATCTGCAATTTATGTTATTGTTATTTTTTTTTCATGATTTTGTTCAAGTATTTTATACTCACCAGCCTCTTTTTATTGGATCCTAACAGTAAAAAAATAATATATATATATATATATATATATATATATATATATATATATATATATATATATATATATATATATATATATATATATATATATATATATATATATATATATATATATATATATATATATATATATATATATATATTAAAAATAAAACAAAAAAAAAACATTGAAAAATACTGTTACATTGCATAATAGATGTTTTAATATACTTAAAAATGTACTTTGTTCCTGTGATGGCAAATTTTTAGCAGCTATTACTGCAGTCGCAGTGTCATATGATTCTTCAGAAGTCATTCTAATATTCTGCTTTGCTGCTCAAGACACATTATTAATGTTGAAAAAAGGTTTGTTGATTAATATTTTTATCAAAACTTTTTTTCCAGGTTATTTGATAAATATAAAGTTTAAAAGAACTGAATTTATTTGAAATAGAAACTTTTGTAATATTATAAATTGCATTACAGTCACCCAGGTGAAAAAAAGTACACTTCCATAATGTACTTAAAGTGCACTATTTTCCACATACAAATGTTATACATAATATACTAAAAAGTATTCTTTAATACTTCTTAAGATAATCTTTAGAACATCTAAGTGCACTCAACTGTGCTATTTTGAGACACCATGAATATGAACTAAAATGAGCTTTTAACAAATTACATCTGTATTTAAAAAAAAAACTAAAAGTACCACTTGTGGTACACTTGAACCCATCTTTCATACACGTTCATACATGGAAACTAAATATTTTTGTTTACATTTTTTTACACAGAGAGAGTATATTAAAAGCATATTTTAGTACATAAACATGGTGATTTTTTTTCAACCTGTGCACTTTTGATCAATGTAACTTGTCTTTGCAGAATAAAAGTATACATTTCTTAATAAAATAAATAAATAAATAAAAACAAGCAAACAACTTTTCACTGATCCCAAACTTTTGAGAGTAGAACAAGCAATTTGGTGAATGCATGGATTGATGGGAATAACGTTGTATACAAATATAGAGTATGTGCTTCCCCTGTTTGTCAATGTAGTTTTGGTATTTTTTTTACATAAAACAGCAACAGTTCTGGCACTAATCTTTATAGTATTTGAACATTCACTTCACAACCACAAAAGTTGTGACAAAAGCCTTTGTTTGATAAGCAGAATGGTGGTAGAATTTAAAGATTACAAAAATATGGGAGAAAAAAATATTTTATACAACTATAAACTATTGAATAGGCGACACATAGTCATACACAGTGACACATCAGTGAACAATTAACATGTTTGAAAATACTGATGCATTTTACAGAGACCTTGAAGTGGCATTTCACAGAATCGGTTTCCTAATTAAGTCTGATGTCTCTAGATGACTTCCAAAGACTCACCATGGCACAGAGTAACCTTCCAAATACAGTGTGGTTAATAAGAGGAATTGCTTCATCTGAGGTGACAGTGCTTCCTAAAACTTGGCCACTGATGAGCTTCTTACTGTTGTGGCTTATTCTGTTCACTGTGAAACTGTACATTCTAATTAGATGAAGCTGCAAGTCTATTAAATGTTCGAAGAATTACTGCTAAATCAAGTAACTGCTAAAATCAATTATACTGTAGAGAAAAGTCACCTATGTCAAAAATTTTGTAAAGTGCAACAACCTAACAAGATTCACCAAAGACACTCGTAAGAACAACTTGCAGGAATAAAAGCAATACAATGCTTGTGTCTATGCCATGATCTCCAAGCATGAATCTGAAAGCCATGTAGATGAATGACCAGTCAATAGTGATCTCCATAATCGTTAGTCCTCTGGTGATTCATCAAGCCAATGACACTCGTGTCCCTAATACCACATTTATGCAGGTTTGAGCAGAGGAGATTGCGTGCTGTGATTTTCTCCAAAATGATTGATTATATCCAGCCTCTTTTGCCCAGTGTGTATATGTGTGCGTAGATGAGTAACTGAACGAATGAGCAGGAAAGTGAGTGAGTGAGTGAATGAATAAGAGATCAAGTGTGTGAAAAAGCAAGAAAAAATGAGACACAAACCAGACAGAAATGATTCTAAGTGTAAGTGTGAGTGAATAATCTATCTCTTTGCCTAAAACACTAAAGGGAAATCATATTTTCACACACGTGCACCGCGCATATGCTGACTGTACGCTGTGCAATTTTGCAAAGGTTTTTTGGCCGTCAGAGATTAATTTCAGGAGTTTTTGGTTGTAGTCTTGCAATGTGACTACTCAATGACTGTCTAATGGAGAGCCACGAGCAGCGCAGCAATCGATAATATATGTGCATCTGTATGTAGAGAAAGAGAGAGCGAGTGAGAGAGAGAGAGAGAGATGAAAAAGTTCAGCTATAGAGAATATCTCATTATTTGTTTCCATAACATTTAAAAAATGCACAAATGACCTAAAATTACCAAGTCTTAAAATTAGTGCTGTTAAACGATTCATCGAAATTAACTGCATCCAAAATAAAAGTTTTTGTTTACATGATATATGTATGTGTACTGTGTTTATTTAAGTATATGTAAATGAGAACACATACTGTATATATTTTGTATTTGTTTGTGTGTGTGTGTGTATATATATATATATATATATATATATATATATATATATATATATATATATAGTACACACTCAAATATGTAAACAAAAACTTTTATTATGGATGTGATTAGTCCCGATTAATCGTTTGACAGAATTTCTTAAAATAGATATAGAAATATATTATATAAAATTTGAGGCTTGGTAAAATCAGAGGTAAGTGTAAAAAAAATAAAATGCACAGTAAACCCCCGGCTTTGGTCTGTAAATTCTAAAAAACAAAACAACAAACTACAACCGAATTAGGCGAATCCATGCTGATGACTACAGCAGTCCTTACACGTTCAATTAAGCAACAAAACTGTTCAGTGCAATGAGACACTCTAACCATCAATGGCAAAAGAGTGACAGAACGACCCATCTACAGCGTGTCATTCAATTACTCCCTATATGTTTAATTAAAGAACAAGTCAGGCTCATTCCACTGCCGTCTCTCTGATCATGTAATCCTTCTTTAAACAGAGCTTGATCAATACTTAATAAAGGCTTGGGATAATACACTAGACTAGGGAAACAAAGCAGAGAGAGAGCTAGCAAAACCTGGGTATTTGTTTTCCGACTGTATAAATACACATATCAGACTTCTACTCCATGTCTGTGTTATTTTGATAAATTAAGTGTCCATATGAGGATTCCACATGCAGGTACTTTCATTTAATTCAGTGGTGAATTATAACAATGCCATAATGAATTCCCCTCGTCTGAAACATGCACACATAGAGCTCCAGATGTGCCTCTCACATCCTGTGACAGCGGGACACGTGCGATATAGATTCTCATCTTGAAAATACAAGACAAGCTGCCAATACAGGAGCTACCTGTGGATGTCTGATGCCTCCGTGCATGTGTGAACTTATATGTGTCAGTCTGAGGGAAGGCTTTCTCTTCCGCTTCCATACAATCCATTATCCCCCATCATCCTCCAGCAGTGGAAAACTAACAACGCTGTCGCTTAAAAATTCTCAAGATGGCTGTTCAGTCTGAGGCAAAAGTGAAGTTTGCAATTAAGGAAATAATTATGTCCATATCTGCTTTGAGATGTGAGGACAGGGGCCTTCTGGAGCCCTGTGATAGAGCAATACTAAGGACCTTAACAGCGGGGAGTTGATTTAATTGAGTCCAAATTACACTCTCATGGCAGTGGCACTTTCCTCTGAGCTGTAATGGCTCACTGTGCGGTTGTCAGGGCTGCACGCTACGTTTTAGCTTTTAAAGGCTGGAGGTAATATCTGCAGACTTAAGGTAGAGTAGATCTCTTCCTTCTAAATAATGTAAGAACCATTTTGATTTGTATTAGTTTGGTGGTGTAGCATTAAACCCTCTTTGAATTTTTTATTACCCACTGTAAACTGATGACGATGATTTTGGAGTCTTGCTATTAGTTCAATTCATTCTTTCATTAGGATAGCATTCATAAATCGTTTTTCATGCAAGCTGACACATTCTTGTATAGATTTAAATCACAAACCAAAAGCAGACAAATGAGTACACTGCACTGGTAAGGTACTGTTGGTATTCAAGTATACCAAGCATTCTTATGCAAATATTAAAAAAAATTACATTAAAAATAATGTTAATGTACCAATCTAGATATATAATTTACTATAATTTTAGATCATTCAGCAGTGACAGAACAAAAGAATCAAAAAGTGACAGATATATTTTGTAACATTATTAAGGTATTTATTGTTTCAAATAAATGCTGTTTTTTTTTTTTTTTTTACTTTCTATTCATCAAAAATAAAGAAAAAAAACATTTTTTACATTGATAATAACAATAATTGTTTCTTGAGCACCAAATTAGCATATAATAATTATTTCTGAAGGGGCATGTGACATTAAAGACAAAATTCAGCTTTACCATAACAGGGTGTTTTTTTTTTAATCATATATTTTAATAGAAGACAGTTTATAGAAAACAGTTATTACTTAAACTGTAATAAAGATTTCACTATGACCATTTTATTCGGAATATATGTGCATAAACTAGATTGAAAAAACATTAACGGAGTAAATTCCTACAGTATATGCACATCAGACAACTATTGTGTCTTTTGATGATGATCATTCAGAAATAGAGTAGAGCTGTTACCAGAAGAGTCTGATACTTTGACATCTATGCTATTCTCTAGCAAACATGAAGTTAGTCAGAGTCTTCTGGCTGAGCTCTATATACCACAAATAATTTAAATACATTTAATAAAAGAGTCACAGTGGCTTCCATTTCAATTTCTTTCTTTCTTTTTTTCAGATTTCCCTGGAAGTGATTATTTTGTTCTTTCCAGGACATGGGTTGAAAAAGCTGCTTTGTTCTGAAATTGTTTTTGCAATATTATTATCTTTTGCATAAGTTAAATTCACAGCTTGGACAGTAACATAGCTAATGGCTTCAGTGTGGACTCAATAATTATGTAGCAGTCTATAGTGTAGTGAACGGTGAGGAAGATTTAAGTGTGGTTCAGTGAAGACTTCCTGCTGGGCACAACCTTAATGATTAACTGGCTGATTGCATATCTCTCTTTTGGTTTCTCCCTCTGTCATTTTTTTTTTCTTTTTTTTTTCTGACCAAGCAACTGTGAGTTAAGGTAGCTGGCACACACAATCCACACCTCCAACATTATAATTCCCTCTGCAGTGTCTAAGGAGACACCTATCACAATACTTGCATTCTCCCTGCATAGATTCATTCTCAGCCCAATTAAACTCGTTCTTTTCCTCCTCCTTTTTGTGAATAATTAGGCTTTCATCTCACATGGATGCATCGTCAAGATTCAGCTCTTTCTTCGAGCAAGGCAACATCAAAAAAAAAAAAAAAAAAAAAAAAAAACTAGAGCGTCTTCTGCATTCTTTTATTTCTGTTTCTTTAAGCCTAGTCAATTATTGAAATTGCTTGGGTTACAACTGAACTGGTAGGTAAAAAAAGAATATATATATTCTAGAAAATTAGAATCAGCATTACTAAGTATAGCAGTCCAGAATCAAGTCATACTGTATAGATGAACGGATGAAAACTTACAAGATTAGATTTCAAACTTGTGTTCATCTGAGATTTTGAGGCCGCTTTTGCACCAGTAGCTGATTTTCATAGTTCCTTTAGTGAACCACACACTAAATCAACACAAACAGTGTGTGCATATAAACTCTAACAGTGCACACAGAGTTCACAAAACTCATTCTTAGAGAATCCTCTCCATCGCTGTCCTTTCTGCCTAAAGGGGTAGTTCACCCCAAAATTTTTATTCATTATTCAAGGATGAAGTCATCACTTTATTCACCCTCATCTCATTCCAAACCTGTAATACTGCACTTACTTTCTGCGGCAGAAAACAAAAGGTTATTTTAAAAATGTTCTAGTGAAAGACAATGTTGAAATAAAAAAAATACATGTTATTATGTATAAATACTACCACTGTCTGTTAAAAACACAGTTTGAAAACAAGTGGCTTTAAATAAATAAATAAATTGTATCCCCCCGAATAACTCTTGTTTTTAAGTAGTTCTTGAAACTTCAGAAATCACAAGATGAATCATTGTTAATATGTGACCATGGACCACAAAATCAGTCAATTTTTTTTTTTGAAATTTAGATTTATACATTATCTGGAAGATGAATAAATAAGCTTTCCACTGATGTATGGTTTATTATGATAGGACAATATTTGGCTGAGATACAACTATTTGATTATCTGGAATCTGAGGGTGCAAAAATGTAAAAAAATATTGAAAAGAAAAGCCTTTGAAGTTGTCTTAATGAAGTACTAAGCAAATCATATTACTTATCAAAAAATAATTTTGAATATATTTACAGTAGGAAATTTACAAACTATCTTCATGGAACATGATCTTTACTCAATATCCTAATGAGTTTCGGCACAAAATGAAAATCGATCATTTTGACCAATTCAATGTATTTTTGGCTATTGCTACAAATATACCCCAGTGACTTGTTTTTTTAGTCCAGGGTTACATATATTAATACTCACAGTGTCTGTTAATAAAAAAGTTTGAAAACAAGCAGCTTTAATTACAATAATTACAGCTTCAAAAAAAAAAAAAAAAAAAAAAAAACAGAGGGAAGGAGGGAGCCTATGAATATCATGTGAGCCTTCAAGTCAAAAAGGTTGAGAACCACTGCTTTAAGCAATTACAAATCAGTTTCATCCTGCCTATATAGAATTATAGACACCTCACAAACGTAAAAGAAATTTGCATTTGCATGTGTATCATATTATATGATTTGACAATGCATCCATCTAGGGAAAGAGTAGGGAGACAAATGTCAAATTATAAAGCCATTACTTTAATGCAGAGCAGACACTAGTGCAAGGCACCTGGAAAACAACCTTAGGGATCAATACTCCACACACATTTCATTACATAAGTGGAATTCAGATTCATCTTTGCCTGCCCCGTTCTCTCCTTGCCAATAATTTCCCCAGCACGGAAATTAAATTGGTTTAGTAATGATTACCTGACTCAGGTAAAACTAATAGTCCTGTGGCTTATTAACAAATGCAGCGACAAGGGCATGACGAGGGGCCGGTATTCAGTAGCCCTTAGCTTTTAGCACACCAGATAAGAATCACATCTCTAAGGCTGCATAGATACACACAAATGCCATGCAAAACATGGATTCGTCCTCATGAACAAATGTACAAAAAATTGTGAAGTTGTAGAACAGAAAAACACAAACTTCCTTTTGTGTTTAATGTCTTGTTTTATAGCCTCTGCTAGCGCAGACAGTTTAAGGAGGTGGACCACTCAAAGAAAAATAAATGGGAGGAATCCAAACGCTCAATACAGTGGCTGTAGAAATGTACGTTGTATTCACCTTGTTCACAGTAGTCTACTTTAGAATATGTATGTAGATTGTTGGCTCACCTTAAAAATGTTTTGCATTATTTGTGATCAAGAAGCAAACTGTAGCATACTACTGTTGTCATATTTTGTTTCTGATATGTCACATGAAACATAATCTTAACAAACAGCTTTCCATTCAAGTAGACACTATACTAACTGCCTGAAGGCATTAACAAGACGACCTGCTGAGTGAACTTGGCTTAAAGGGAGTTTGCTACTTGTGGGTCTGTATTTATCTCTTTGTGTACTACATAAATCACAGTTTTAAATCAGATGGAATAAGGTTTGAAATGTCACCTACAGAAATTTAGTTAATAATTTTTTTTTACATATTATATAAAATAAACTTAAATTGAGATGATTCATAGGTCTATAATCTTGTCTAGAGATTTTGGAAAAAGGGACAGACTGATGGAAGGATGGATGGATTTTATATAATATACTCGATAACATGAACTGAAATTCTGAGAAATTCAAATAAAAATCCTATAAGATTTTCATTTTGAGTTAGAAAAACAAAGTTTGTTTAAAGAATTCAAAAACATGGATGGATTGACGGACAGACGGATGGTTGGATGGACGAAAAAAACAGACAGATAGATGTATGCATGAATAGAGAACAGAGGATTGACAGATTGATGGATAGATTTATGGATGGATGGATGGATAGATAGATGGATGGATGGATTTATGGATTGATGGATGGATAGATGAATTAATTTATGGATGGATGGAGAGATTGACGGATTGATGGATGGATGGACTTATGGATGGATGGAAATATGGGCAGATGAATTGATAACTGATGGATGGATGGGTGGACAGCTAGATGAACAGACAGATAGATGTATACATGAATGGACGGAGGATTGAGAGATTGATGGATGGCCTTATGGATGGTTGACGGATGGATGGACGGACGGACGGACGGACGAATGAATGGACTGATGGATGTTTGAAATCTAACCTAAAGAAAATGATTGTTTCCCAAAACAAACACCTCCTGAACAGAAACAGAAAATGCTTGAGCATAGCATATAGTTTTTTTCTGCTCAAAACAAACCTTAAAATACCTTGTTTCTCATCCCCTTATAGTATCCAAACCAACTGTAAGTGTCAAATAAGCCACCCCTAGTGAAAAATAGTATACTTAAGCACAATTTATTCGTATATACTTCAGTATAACTAAATGCATTTATGACACACTTTAAATTGATATACTTAAAGTCTGTTAAATTGGAACAACTAATTTTCCACTAAATGCATTTTAGTTGTGCCAAAGCAGTGCTTAAGTACAACTAAAGTTGTAAGTAATATACTTGTTTGCACTAAAGTGGAACTATTTTTTTTATTCCTGTCATATGCATATCAACTGACAGTCACCACTTATATAAGCTACCACTAAATATTGTAGGAACTGAATTTTATGTAAAGTTGCTTTGCAATGAATTATATGGTAAAAAGCAATGAATTGAATTGAACACACAATGAAAAACTGCGGTTACTTTGTTTTCTTTTTATACTATACTACTAAGTACTACTACAAGTAAACACATTTTCTATCGACGAAAGCACAAATTGAAAGACTTTTTTTCAAATTTAAAGACAAATTTAAAGACTGAATTGCTGACTAGTCTTAATATATGCACAGAAAGCGGCACCATTCCGTTTGTTGGTGGAAGAATGTGAACTTGCAGAACTGCTTATGTTTCAGTGAATGCAGATGGAGTAAAACCATCTGTAACATTTCTCTTTTTTATCAGATTTGAAATAAATTGTGAGACTTGTGTCTTTAGCTGGAATGAGTTTCAAGTGTGCACTCTAGTGAGTTCAGATGTTTAGCGAAGGCTGAATTGTTGGTGAATTTCACAGCTTGTTAAAGTAAGGTGATGAGAAACTGACTTATCAAGCCCCCTTCACTGAACATACTTTAACCTATATTTAGGCCAATGTTAAAATCACATTGTTACACTTTTAAGGGGCAAAGGAACAAACAAATATACACAGAATACACAGAATGTGATATTGTCTTCTGTGCCATGATCTTAGGTCAGAACTCAAACAGCAGCCTTAATGATATGACAACACACAGTACAAACAATCCCCACAGACATACATTAATGGCCTTTATACATCTACAGGATCATAGGATGAGTTGATTCATTCATCCCATACTGAGACAAATTTTGGGGCTGAGTAAGCATGGACATGTCATTGGGGTTATGAAGTGAACATCCTCTTTCAAAGGTTTCATCTAGTTGGTTTATAAGGGTGGGGGGGGGGGGGTATATATTTTAATATTGTGTGTGTGTGTGTGTGTGTGTGTGTGTGTGCTTAGAGATGAAAGCGTGAAATAACTACATTTAGAGTTTATTTTCGGTTAGTATAGACATGTCAATCTATTTTTGTATACTTATCATTGAAATAAATATATTTTAAATACAATAAAGTATATTTATTTTTCACCAGGGACATAAGACAATGCTGAATAGATTTAGAGTACTATGACATATGTTGCATCATGCAAGGTTCTCCTAAATCTCTTCAAATTTATAGCTGGAGCATATGCAGCCTTAGAGAGAGCAGCACAGTCTCTGAACAATTCAGGATTGGCTTCCAGAATCAGACAGAGAAGACTACGAAGCATCCTAGAGGCATTACTAAAGTATGGAACAGATGTCAGCTACTTTGAACAAATGAACAGCATGCTGAATCAAACACTAAATGCTTTTTATGAACCAATGAAACATAAGCCAATCTATTTACTAAACCATAATGCAACTAGTTACATATAAAGCCAGTGACTGCATATGGCCATTTGAAATGTTTTGCAACTACAGTCACAATGACAACATTTTTGTTGCAAACAGGTTCCCCCCATGGCGACTAAAGTTTTCTGCAAAGGTCTGGTAAATCTGGTAAACAGATTGACTTGACAGATGGTTTCAGAGAATCGTAAAGAAAGTAAAATTGGTAGATTTCAATGGAAGCACAAAGGCCACGCAACACATTTTCTTTGTACAGATATAGGCTACCTCATACCCAGTGGTGTGAAAAATCATCTGTCATCACATATGCATTCAACATCGTTCTGAAAATTACACTTTTGGCAATGTTTTGATCACAAAATAACATGTTGATATCTTAACACAGCAAATCCTCTTTGATGGACAAAACTGTCGCTTATCTACCTGTATGCACAGTTGTTTTACCCTATTTAAGCGTGTCCATTATAAATTTTGCATGCCTCAGCTTAATGCTAATTAATCACCTTGAGAATATGACGGGAAGAGGGAACATATTTGTTGCACAGCAGGAAACGTTTTTTTTACAGGGTGCATGATTGTCTTCACACGTCTAATGGCAGCATTTGTGCTGTTAATAGACAACACTAAATGAGTTCCCATATACAGCTTTCCTGTTATATATATATATTTTTCCAGATTGATTTCCCGCACTTGCAAGTATATTTATACACTACTGTTCAAAAGCTTGGAGTCAGTAAGTTATTTTTATTTCGTCTGTATCCATTGTACCACGTGATACTGGAAACTGGAGTAATGGCTGCTAAAAAAAAAAAATCAGCTTTGCCATCACAAGAATGACATTTTGAAAAAATTAAAATAGAAATTGCTGCTTTTAATCAAATAAATGCATCTTTTTTTTGAGCATACAAAATGCCTTTCAAAAATATAAATTAAGTTCTAAAATTCTAAATTAAGATGGAAACTACAATTTTATAATATAATATAATATAATATAATATAATATAATATAATATAATATAATACTTCTAGCGTGACTACTGTACATCTCATTTTAGAACTCAATTTTATCTTTATCCATTCTCGTATGGAGCTGCGTGTTCTGACTATGATTGGCTACTATAGCAGCAAAGGGCTTTTGTGTTTTAGAGTTCACCTTGCAGAGGTTACAGTTTGATTTACATTGTAGCTTTAGATGAGGAATGTTCAAAGTCAGTGGCGCTCAAAGCCAGCGCGGATTTCACAGGCCCCCCGCTGCTCACACACAAATGAGAAAATTTCACCTGCGCTCATGCTACAAGTCTAATCGCTACTCTTCCAACGACGGAAACCTTATCCAGATACAATCTGTACCATATCAAAGACAAAAGCTGTCTGTCATATAAACTCATTCTGTTGTTCACTCTTGATGAACGTGCTGCAAATATTAAAAGAGTGAGGGAGAGGAAGGAGAAGGGGATGAGGAGAGATGAAAGTTGTTTATGACCTTTCACTTGTGTGTGTGCGTGCGCATGTGTGTCACCCATTTCAAATACTAAAGATGGTGTGTGTAATTTGTTTGATGTTATAATACTTGTCCTATCTCAGCGATTCAAAGGCGACAGTAAGCAAGCCATTTGTTGGATGAACTTCTTAAAAAAATGTAAAATGCTATGATGCTTTCAAAACATTTCTCTGTTTGAGTCCCAGCTCAGAAGGTCAAGGTTTTTCTGTTACTCTGTAACTTATTCATTATTACAGCTTGTTTCTTCATCAAAAGTCATTCAAATGTACATTTACACTACTTAAAAAAAACAAAAACAAAAAAAACAAATATATATATATTTATTTTGTTAAAGCAATTTTGGTGGTGCTAACATAGCAAAAATCGCATGTTTTACAGTTAAAGCAAGCAATTATAACACCACAAAACCAATTAAATAAATTAAACCAATTAAATAACTAAATCTTTTGTGACCTTGCAGTTGCAGACATGTAACTCAGTCAGTGAAGTGTTTAGACCTCCAGGATGGCAAAAAACTAAAGAAAATAGAAAAGCACCGATGGACTGCAAAAAGCATTCAAGAGCTTCTTCAATGATTTCTCTCTAAAAAAAACAACATTGATCAATGCAGCAATATGCAGCATGTATCAGCTGTTGTGTGATTGAAATTCTCGTCAGACATACCAAGACTGTCTTCACTGAACCCCCCACAGCTCGAAAGGTTCAATGTAAAATGTGATATTGGACTATAAGCCCAAAGGGGAAATACTGAATGGACGAAAAATGAATACCTCACTGAGGAGAGCCATTTTAATATCAGACACCCTTGGGGTTTCACCATCAACTATTATTAACTAAATCTTCTTTAACTAATTAAAGATATGAGGACGAGCTTTTCATGAGGAAATTAACACCCACCAGAAGCACAATTCTCACAGATGGCTTTTGACCATCCCATGCAGTACGCAACACCGTCATCGCATGAGATTTTGCCATTTATTTCTGCCTCTGAGCTATAATGATCTGAACAGTGTTCATATCACAGCGGGGTGCAGAAAAACACTGCTATTTTGGTTGAGTATGGGAGGCTTGTTCTTAGAGATGGAGAAGCATTAAATTACACTGCACAGGAGATGCCAGCTTGGCAAAACTCACAAGAGGACTGCGAGAGGATGCGGCCAGTGAGCCACAGATGCATATAATCCTGTTGATTTCTAGGCAGCACCTCACTCACCACATGCTAATGTGATATGCAGCACCGAGACCGAGTCATGACGATAATGTTTTGTAAGGTGACAAAAGAACTTCATTTAGACAAATCAGTCCAGATGAGGAAGAAAAAAAAAGAAGGATGGAAAAGTAAAAGACAAAGAATAATATATAGATCAATCATTGAAGTAATGGTTTTCATTACATTTTTATTTAAAAGGAAGCTTCCATTGTTATACTGTATTACTAATCAAAAGTTTAAGTTTTGATATATTCGTGGTAGAGAATGTACAAAATATCTTAATGGAACATGATCTTGACTTAATATCCTAATGATTTTTGACATAAAAGTAAAATTGATCATTTTGACCCATATGCTATAAGTACACTACTTATGACCGGTTTTGTGCTCCAGTGTCACATACGTTTGTAATACACAAATTCAGCATTTAAATGTTTTAAACTTCAAACCCATGCTTCTGGTTGAAACACCAGTCCTCTATCCATAATATTGCTTTCTCCAGTGAAAAAGTTCATTCTGACGGCACCCATTCACTACAGAGGATCTACTGATGAGATTTAATCGGATTTGATGAAGAAACAAACTCATGTACATCTTAGATGGTCTGTCGGTGACATGTATGTTCATGTACAGCATGATGTTCATGTATGATGGAGATATTAAAATTAGATTAGATTTTAAATTAGATTTTTTTCTTCTCAATTAGGCCTATTTTAGAATGAAATGATTTTTTCATTTCATTTTTCCCCCTTGAGTTTTGAGGGCAACTGCAGTTAGTTGATATAGAAAAAAATATCACATTGCAAATCGCAAATAAACCATGAAACATCTTTGATTTAATTTGCCATTGTAATGCTACTCATTTTAAATGGCAAGTAGCCCTTAGAAGTAAGACAACAAGAGAATGACAAGAATTACAGCTTTTTAAAGCCCCCGGAGGATTATTTGTACGATATCTAACCTTAACCTCAGATATTACAGCCCGTACAACACAAGCCTTATCTGCACTAAGCAGACAGAAGGTGGAAGAGAGTGTAGCAGTGGGGAATAAGTCAACCATTCAAGTACGATCACAAACACCGCAGGCCCTTGTGTTTTCTTCTGTTCCAGATAGATTACACCTTAAAATATACAAACACCACTGCAGCAGATTACTTACAAATACAAATTATCCTGTTTGCCAGCAATATATAGTTCAAAGGAAGCAATGAACGAACATTCCTGGACCCTTTTCTATTATTTACTGCATTATTTCATTTTTAACTCCCTCCCCAAGTAATGTAATCCTAATGCAATCCTGAAGCACTGATTAGACCAATTATATTTATTACATGTTCCACTGTGACTCTACAGCCCCATCAACTGGTCAAAGAAAAGACTAGCGAGAAACAAGAACAGTTCACATCTTATCCAGCTCATTTTAGATCCCAAGTAAAAAGGTATGGCCATTAAAAAGCAGGCTACAATAATATATATAAATATATATATATATATATATATATATATATATATATATATATATATATATATATATATATATATATATATTTGAGCAATAGCACACAAACATAGTTCTCAGACTAGTATTTTAGATCTTTCTAACTGATGCTTTAACATCACTGATGTTTAATCTTGATTCCCTCTTGCAATTTTGAAAACACCTCATCCATGTCAACCAGCTAGATAACATCAGTTTAGCGACATATGAACATCTGCGGATTTTGACAAAAACAACTTTAAAACTTGTTAGCAAATGGTTAGAATGCAAGTCCAGTTTGAACCCATTGTACTGATATCTTCCACATATTTCAGATCGCAATAAAGAACTGGAAAAAAAAAACAGGATTATAACTGTAAATTAATTATTCACTTTAAAGGTTACACTTGTTATTATTTTGTAAAATGTCTAATCAGAATTGTTTTCTAAATCAGTTTACATCATGATGAATTATCATAATCAACGTAAATATGGCATATACCAGAAAATAAAGTTACCTGGTGCCTTAAATGATCTTCTACATAGCTGAACGAACATTATTAGGACTCGCTCTTCTAATAATATTCAATTGAATAAGGACATCAAACATACTTTTCTTCTCTACCTGAAAATAAGTGTCTATCAGACACATGCTTTAGGGAAAAGTTTAATGCAGCTGTTCTGCTGACATTCACAACGTTCCGAGATGGAAAGAAAGAGATAATAATGAGAAAAAACATCAATCTTTCTTTACACTCTGGGACTGTGACTGGGATATTAAAAAAATCATTAAGGAAGTCAGACAGAGAAATTTAGCATTACATCACTTGCTCATCCAATGAATCCTCTGCAGTGAATGGGTGCCGTCAGAAGAAAAAAAAAAGTCCAAACAGCTGATAAAAACAAAGTGCAGTTAATGAAAACCAAATAAAACCATTGCTTGCAGCTAAAATATGAGTCGTCTGTCTATAATATTGTTTTATCCAGTGAAAAGGCCATTTTGTCTGAATAAGGAGAGAAATATGCAAAGATCAAGCACCAAGTTAAAACCGTCCAAAGCAGTTCTAAACAAATGTTAGTGGATTTTAATGTAAGAGGACAATTTACATAGAATGGACTTTTCCACTGGAGGATGAATATTTATATGGTTTAGGGATTTCACAATGGTTTGAAGTTAAAAATGTCTTAAAAATGTATTTGTTTCTTACAACATTTAGAACAATTTAGGAATATGATTCAATTGTTGAGTCTTCAGACAGAGAAAGACTTTTGGAAAAGAACAAGAAGAAAAAAAAAGAAAGAAAGGAAATTATGTTTATCCTGAGATGTTTATCCAGTGTGAGATTTATTTTCTCAGAGACAGCGTATTTTGTATGGATATTAAAATTCAATCAACCCATCTCCAGCCTCTGTGCTAGGCCCTGGAAGTCTTTCTTTTTTCTTGCTCATGCAACAGAGATGGATGCATGCTGGTACTCAGACCCATAATTCTGGAAGCTCTAGTTTTGCCCGGAGACATTCATTCCACATTAATGGTAGTTGCTGGGAGTTGGGCAGGAATGGACATAGATATACAGCTAAAAAAATAGAGCTGCTCCAGGGTTGGCTTCCTGTTTAAAGCAGAAATCAGAGTCCCACGCTGGACAGCTGACATGGACAAGACAGGGTGGCTATATATATGTGCCATCACTGGTGCAATAGCTTCAGTGTCTGACCTTTAGGTCTTCTAAGAGACTTGAACTGTTTCAGAAGGTTAGACGCCCTTCACTGGATGAATATAAAGCTGCTGCAGGCAGACTGCAACTCTGTGCTCATACTGGACAACTGGGGAAATACAAGAGCATCGCTTCTTATGAATAAATACTTTTGTTTGTCTTTACACTAATATTTATGTCCATTTTTCTTTTTATCAGGGACATACTGGATTAAAAGCTTTCCTCCACATATTTTTTTCCACTATATTTTAATACACACATACACACACACAAACACACACACACACACACAAATATATATATATATATATGAATATTTACTTGAAAAATACTAGATTTTGACAAGCCAAAGACTTTTAATGTGATCTCCATGTAATAGCCAAGTAACATAATCTAATTTCAACTGTACTGTATGTCTCTTTTGAAATGTACAGGATTTGCTTAATTTAGTGCTGACAGCCATGGTAAATGTTGCATAAAGACACTGAGACACTGTATATATTGATGTCAAAATGGCTTTAAATGCATGCTTTTCCCCTGTAAAGCATATTTGATTTCACAGTATGCCACATGTTTGTTGTTAAACATCCTAGAATTTGTCACGTTGACACCTATTTTGCCATTTAATGTTTAAGGCATTGCTTTGAATGCTTCTGGCTTAAATAATTCTCTCTTTAAAATATTTCAAAATATGTACAGTATATCTTTTGATTAATATATTTAATTGCTATATGGCCTAAAAATAGAAAAATACATGCCACAAGCTGCTAAATTTTTATAATTAACATTTTTATTAGCATATGATTGGCATTATTTTAAAAGTCCCTTATATAGATACATTTTTTATGTGGGCAGTACAGATCCCAAACCTTTGTTCATCAGCATTTGAGATCCTCTGATGACAGATCTGTCACTGCTAAATATTTATTCCTATGCCAAATATTGAAATTTGATTGCAATTTTCCCCATTCATCAGGTGACTGCTGTGTTAGTTAGTGCCACTTCACCTGGAGTTTTACTCGGCATGAGTTTTGACCGACTCCAGTCTTTTAAATTACTGTAAAAAGAACTTCATGAAATTCAGATTTGTTTTCAAAGTCTGGCATGTCAACAAACACATTATGCCATCTGTTTGACTTTTTGTTTAAAAACATACGGAACACATCTTTGTAGCATAATAACCTGATTCCAATGCAAGTTATCAAATGCACTTGCAATCTTATTGCAGTCTGGTAAGATTTCAGAGCTATCTTTGCCTTCATTAGTAAATACATTTGTAATATTTTTGGTTTTTACTCAAATACCTCTCATTAGACCATAAGATAAGAAAATCAGAATTTAATTGATCCCTAAGAGGAAATTAGAATTAGTTCACCCTTTAAGACCAGAAAGAACCATGTTAATGTTAAAGAAAGCTGAGAAAAACTGTTTCTGTTCTCTGGAATAAGGTGATAAAGATATGAAATAAAATGCAAATATTATTGGAAAGACTGCTTAAATGTAAATGAAAGTTGGAAATGTTGCCATGGCAACTAACTGAAAAATTACTAAAACATAAATAAAAATAAATGAAAGCATAGTAGAAAACAAACAAACAAACAATAAAAAGGGCATAAGCAAACAAAAATTCTAAAAAACTATTAAAATAAATACTATAATAGTATATATAAATAATAAAGTTGATTTCACACATATTGTACAAATCAATGGCTGTGTCAAATCGGTGTGTTTCTGAATGCATTCTAAAAATGCTTTCTGCATGTTTTTAAATCCTTTCAGAAGGGACATTCTCATTGCAAACATAGTAGATCTTAGCCATGTTTATAATGCTGTAGGATGTTGCTTATTTCCTCTATTATAAGACAGGGCTTTTTTACTTGTTTGTTTGGTATGCTGGTAACCCCATAGTCATTACATTATTACCATAAAGAAATTGCTGTATTACACACCTAGAGCTTCTGCTTATGTCACTTAAATTAGTAGTGTTAGATCTGGCCCTACTCTCTGTGTATTTAATAACTCTTTCTATTGGCCTTTCAGAGCTGTCCTCCTCTAAGCTCCAGCGCAGCCCTCTGCTGCATATCAGACTCTTTTATAAGACATTATTGTGTGAGGGCAAATCCATGAATAAAATATAATATAAAACTGTATACTCTTTCTATGAATAATGTAACAGCAAATTCAATATCTTTGCATTTTTTTTTTCTCTGGTTAGAGCAACACTTTGTCAAAGCTTGCATTGTATGTACTATTGCTGTCATGTTTAGCGTAAGAGGGCAGGCCACATAATTGTTCCCCTTTTCATCCTATGTTTGGCAGTGTTTCTGTGCTGGGGTATATAATATGCTTTATTTAACCAGGTGACTAAATCCCATGTGATGAACAATGTAGGACTCACTATAAAAGAGCTTTTAAAAAGCCAATGGTCTTAAGCTACTGTACATTACAGCTTAGAAAGCAACAGTGCTCGACTGCTCAACCGCTTTTTCACTTTTTTTTTTAAACTATAATATAATTTACAATGTTCTTTTGGAATTATTTGCTGATTCAATTTCTTTGCAGAATCCTATGTAATGTCATTTTTCCAATAAATAAACAGATTATTCCCCATATGGAGAAAATGAATGTAATTTTTACTTCTCAAACCTGACTATTGTGCTCTACTAGGGGAAAGGATTTCTCAAAAAATAAAATAATGATAATGATAATTAAGAAGTACACTATTAATCGACTGTACAGTCTCAAATCTATCTATGAGTAACTACTCCCTTAAAACAAAATTTTCATGCATCTCAGGAGATTTTATTATTATTATTATTATTGGAAAAAATGGAAATCTGTTACCAAGTGCTATTTACGTTGATTTTCAATCTTTATTCTTCATGCATCGAGTCTCTTCATCTCAAACATGCTTTTCGGTAGCTTTTCAGTTGTCTATTTGGTCAAAATACAAATTAAAAAAACGTTTAGTTTTAACCCCTAGGACATAAAAGTGAAAACTCAATTCGAATTCAAACCGTTTTGATTCCTCAAAATATGATTTACTTAAATATATGTGACTACGCGCCGCGGTCTCTTTAAATATTCATTACATCACGTGACAAAACACGGATATGCATGACACGCACGTGACCAGGCTGTTCCGATAATATACTCTTAGAAGGAAATGTAGGCTATATCCATTGAGTATTGAATATGATTCAAAGAGTATTTGTTATCATTTGTTTGCTTCCTCTGAATCAAGCTGCACTGCCCTTGGTGATCAACACTTGGCAATTTAAGGATGCAGCTAACGCAGGTGACAGACTAGCCATGACTTTTCCGTGTATGAGCTCTGTGGAATGACTAGACTTTAAACTGGGTTCTGTCTGTAGCCTGGAGCACGCTGCAGAAGGGCGGCTCGGTTCTGGACGCGGTGGAGCGGGGCTGCGCACGGTGTGAGCTCGAGCAGTGTGATGGCAGCGTGGGGTTCGGCGGGAGCCCGGATGAGCGCGGAGAGACCACCCTGGACGCGATGATCATGAATGGGTAACGTTAGGCATATGCATCAATATACTTAACCAGTAATTCAGCCAATAATATTAATCACTATACATTAACTCAAACGTCCAGTTGTACTACTTTAATATATTGCATTACAAAAAGAATGTAACTCGGCATAGATTAACAATTTTAATAAAAAAATAAATGTTTAAATAACATAAAACACACACTGAGACAGATTTCTTTAGCAGAACAATAATTTAAAACACTAAAAGTTTGTCAGCCATTAATAATCACCATTAATAATAATTGCCAGCAAGGCTATTAATTTACTCTTAAGGTTTCAAATAAGTTTTTGGGGAATAAAATGTCAAAATTTGGTTTAAATAATGTTACATTGTCATTCAGTGTAACACAATATTTATGCAAAAATTCAAACAACATTCTTATTCTGACGTGTACATATTAAAATATCTAAAAGAATAATGGAGCATACTAAATTTTATTGTGTTTTAAATTAGTAAAAAAACTCTTACTGACAAATGGGCAAAACCTAGGATAGTGGCAAATGTTAAAAATGTAAAATTACAACTCATTAGTATTTGGGGTGAAAGTAATTAGTCTTTTAATATGTCATAAATCGATTTTTGTTGTAAATGTGCCTGACAAGCTTGTTACACTGAATGACATTTTACTGGGTGTCTTCTGTAAATCAGGGGAAAATGTATGATATTTATTTTTTGCTCAGAAAAACAAATACAAAATTGCAATTAAATAAAACCGAAAACTTTTAGCATTTTTTTGGGGTGAAAAACTACAACAGTTTAAAGCAGTATTACACGTTTTTTTATGCTTAAACACTTTTTCGTCTTTGACCCATGTATATATATATATATATATATATATATATATATATATATATATATATAGTGGGGATCGGAAGTTTGGGCACCCCTTGCAGAATCTGTGAAAATATGAGTAATTTTCAAAAAATAAGAGAGATCATACTAAATGCATGTTATTTTTTATTTAGTACTGTCCTGAGTAAGATATTGTACATAAAATATTTTAACATTTATTCCACAAGACAAAAAAAATGCTGAAATTATTAAAATAACCCTACTCAAAAGTTTGGGAACCCTTGGTTCTTAGTACTGTGTTCTGTTACCTGATGATCCTCGACTGTCTTTCTGTTTTGTGATGGTTGAGCATGAGTCCCTTGTTTGTTCAGAACAGTTAAACTGAGCAGCGTTCTTCAGAAAAATCTTTAAGGTCCTGCAGATTCTTCAGTTTTCCAACATCTTTACATATTTGAACCCTTTCCAGCAGGGACTTTATGATTTTGAGATACATCTTATCACGCTGAGGATATTTGAGGGACTCAAACACAACTATTTAAAAAGATTCAAACATTCACTGATGCTCCAGAAGGAAACAAGATGCATTAAGAGCTGGGGGGTGAAAACTTTTGGAATTTGATGATCCATGTAAATTGTACTTAATTTGTGTACCGGGAAACATACAAGTATCGTCTGTTGCTTACGAATGGCAGAACTAAATGGAAAACAATTATATTTCAACAAAATAAGAAAAATTTGGCCATCTTCATCGTGTTCAAAAGTTTTCACCCCATACAATGTATTGATTTTGACCCATACAATGTATTGATGGCTTTTGCCACAAATATACCTGTGCTACTTATGATGAACTTATGTTTTTGTGGTCCAGGGTCACAAATATCAGCTGTGATTTGTTTGCTGTTTGCTGTTTGCCCCGTGTTTAGAGACACAATGGAAGTAGGGGCAGTGGCAGACCTACGCAGGGTCAAAAACGCTGTGGGTGTTGCCCGAGCTGTGATGGAACACACAGAGCACACCTTTATAGTGGGCGAATCAGGTACACTCAATAACCACTTCATATCTAGCCAACCAATCATGTGGCTGCAATGGTCAAGAGGTTCAGTTGTTGTTTACAGTACATCAGATAGGGGAAGAAATGTGATCACAGATGGAGTGATATGAGTATTAAAAAGGCCTCTTCAACTATTTATTTCTCAAAATTATGTACAGACACTGAAGGCCTGGACAAATTTTATGTCAGCTTGAAATATACAGCACTTTACATGATGTTATTCCATTTATAATGATGTGGTCTTTTATTAATTTCATCTGCTCTCCGAATTAAAAGGAATTATAGAGTACTAAAAAAAAATTATTTCTCTGTGCATGGCTGCTTAACATCCACATTACAATAAGAAAAAGGCTGAGTCAGCCTTCTGCTGCTCCATTTTTTTTTTTTTTTTTTGTATCTAATGTTTATTTTAAATCAGCTTAACTAAGTGATTCCTTTTGTTCAAATCTCCCTTGCTATATAAAGTTTAATAGTACTGAAGAAAAAAAAAACTTTTCTGTCTTCATGCAGCCACGATCTTTGCTGAAAATATGGGCTTCATGTCTGAGGACTTGTCAACTAACAAATCAATAGCTATTTTCTCCCAGTGGTTGCAGAAGAATTGCCAGCCCAACTATAGAAAGGTGAGTCCCCAAAAACCAGGAACCTCAGTGTAATCATCACTCCAGGGTTTACCTTTAAACTTCTTAAGCACCTTTGGCGACTTCAAAGATGGGTTTAGAAGATGATCTGTGGCAGATAAACTGTTTCAGTATACTTCAAATGTACCAAAAATCCATTGAAAGATTTTTTTTTTTGATATAAATAACGTTTTTAGTCTGTATTATGGTTAGAATCAGAATTCTTGGTGCATAATGAATCTTATAAAGTGTACAGTGAGAAGCAGAGAGTCATGTTTGCCTCAATTCATGCATGACTTTCCTGAGATGTTTTGGAAGGATATCTGTGTAATCACTGACAAGAAAATATGCACCGTGAAATACAATGAATAATGCATAGTGAGATTTATGAAGAAAACAGTGGTTGATACCAACATTCTGCTGTTGGCACAATCAAAGCCCTATGGAAATATCTGAAACATTGCTCAGAATGCATTATTTATTTTTTTGTTTTTAGTTCCCATTCTCCCGATTTAAACTGTAAGTGTTGTTGGCCAATTTAATCAAAACTTAAAAAATCTAAATCTCTCTGCAGAAAACATTAAGGGTTAAGCAAATCAGAGAGCAACATGAAAAATAGATAGCCTTGTTATGTAATTCTAATTTGAAAGCTTTAAAGTCGTAAGTTTTCTGTGTCCCAGATCAAACTGTAAAAGAAAGCATAAGTTACATGTTTATTTTGTATTTTTATTTTACAGAATGTTTTTCCAGACCCTTCCAAATCATGTGGGCCATTCAAACCCAAAGCCAAGCCGTGGAAGCTGAAGCATCCAAAGGGAAATTTTGACCCCAGTTCTCATGACACAATTGGTAACTGTTGATTGTTGTTTATTGTAAGACATGAAATATTTTTAAAATAATAATAATCTGGCCAGACAAAATGATCAGTCTTTCGTCTGTAAGTGAAAATAAATGTTTTCTGAATGCGGACCTGGACTTGCCCACAGAGTACCAAACTCATTAGTTTTAATTTGCATCATAAAAATGAAGTATGATAAATGGGCCGAATGCCTTGAGGACATAATTGAAAACCATTGCTTGATTCAATTCATTGATGCATATGATCTAAGCATTACGTTCTTACCATAAATTCTCATTAGGAATGATTGCGATTGGTAAGAACGGACAGGTGGCTGCTGCAACATCCACTAATGGAGCAACACATAAGATACCAGGGTGAGTACGAACGCCTGTCAGTTTAGTATGTCTCAACTGTCCTGTTGAAGCCAGAATGCATAAGCGTTTAAAACTGAAGAAAAACAGAACCTCAAGAACCTTGCTCACTGAGATTTAGTTTTACTGACAGAAATGGGTTTGCAGTCCCCTGTCAATAAAGCTTTAGTGAAGTATATGCATGCTGATCTGTAGCCGTGTAGGTGACTCGCCAGTGGCTGGAGCAGGGGCTTATGCCGATAGCACAGCGGGGGGAGCGGCCGCCACAGGGGATGGAGACATCATGATGCGTTTCCTTCCTAGGTAATAATCACCAGTCTCAAGAGATTGCTTTATATGAACTGCCTTGATAAATTAAATGTGTGATTCTACTGAACCTTCTAATTGAAGGCTTTTCTTGATTTTATATATGTGTATCAGTTTTCTTGCTGTTGATTTAATGAGAAATGGAGACCAACCCACTGTTGCCTGTAAGACGGCCATCTCCAGAATCAAGAAGTACTACCCCAATTTCTTTGGAGCAATGATTTGTGCCAATACTACTGGTGGATATGGTGAGAGAATGCTAATAATGTTTGTTTCTAAAAACAGTTTGTGTAATCATTCTGAATATGAACAATAATAATGGAATTTGTCAAAACTTTTATCCAAAGGTGCTGCTTGTAACAAACGTCCTGGGTTTAGCCAGTTCCCCTTTATGGTGGTTAACCCACAGACAAACCAGTCTCAGTTGCAGGTGGTGGACTGCTTTTGAATTACAAGCATTTTGTTTTTACATATTTTTTAAAGTTTGTTAATGCATTATTGATTTGTATATGCCTTGTGATCAATGTTCACTTTGCACTACTTTAAAATAAACTTGTAATATATTTTAAAAAATCTGTTTGAAAGACATTGAGGTCTGAGATGTTTATAACTTGTTTTCACTGAAACCAATGGGAAAAGATGGAAATTGGAAATGCTTTATTTCAAAATATGCATTTATTTAATCAGAAAGAAGCACACACATACGTTTTCATCATCTCAACATTAAAAAGCAAGCAATGCTCCAAAAGTTGCCATGTCCAACTCGTGGATTCAGCAGCCAGGCAGAATTGAGATGCCAGGGCCGTTCTCAGCCCACTGGAAGAAATTACATTGCTTGCCCATTTTAACTGGGCATGTGTAGAAGTTGCGGCCGTTATTTGGTCCCAGTTTCAGCACAGTCTTCATAAGAGTCCGTTTGCCATGCTGACACATGGGAAAATGCAGGTCTGCCCACTGTTGCAAGAATCAGAGATATGAGTACAAACCCGCAATTCTGGTTTAAGTTTCAAACTTTACATTTATTTCTAATTGATTTAAAGACTAAAATTGTTTTAATTTTACCTAGATTTCAAATACAAGTTGACACTTTCTTACCTCAAAGAAGTTACATTGAGTCTCTCGTGGCAGGGAGCAGGTGTAGAACTGCCTGCCTTTGTTTTCTCCTTCCTTAGTGACCACCCTTAGGGCGCACGGTCGGTGATGACTTTTGCAGCAGGGGGTTGTGGGTAGGGATGTGTCATTACTCTGTGTGCCCCTGCTTAGTTATGGGGAGATATGATTCTGTTATTCTAAATCAGCTTTATTAATTTGACATTTTGCCATCAACTTCATTCAAGATGGTCATTCACGCAAAAATCATCAATTTACTTTTAATTATATTTTTGCTGATCACAAAATAAGATATTCTAAAGAATGTTTTTGTTCATGAAAAACAGCAGTGAAGCAGTGGCTCAAAAAAAGATTAGAAAGATAAAAAATCTTAGGTGCTTTTGGGTTTGGGATGATCGTGCTATAAATCAAACTTGATGGTATTCTTTGGTTATAGAATATATTAATGAATTAAAATATCAGTATTCACTAATATCTTGTCACAGGCCAAACTGCACTCGCTCACCTTGGCATGCTTCCTCCAGACAGTCCATTCATGGTTTTCATTCTCTTGTTAGGCTGACTGTGGTCTGCTGGAGATTCTCTCTTATGGGGCTCATTTCCTCTGAACTGCATCCCACTCACACCATTACTGGGACTCTTCCACTGCCAGTTGCTGTGCGTGCTCAGACCCCTCATTGTCTCTAGTGTGTGTGCCTGGTTAATGGCGGAACTTGAAGGAGAGTCAGGTTTTGCGCTGAGGCTGGTTAGGACTAGAGTGGTTGTCCCAAATGCAGTCTTACGATTCATCTTTATTTCCTGCAGGGGTTTGCTAAAACTGTTGCAGGGGTAGCGGATCAGGTCTCGACTCAAAGGTGAATGTTCCAGCTTTGTGGGCTCTTTAGGTACTGAGAAAAGAGAGTGCGAGTAAGATATGAACTACACTCAAATGTGCATTTCTGCACTAATACATGTCCGAAACGTACCTTCCGGTCTAGGGCTCATACAAGCATCACAATACTTGTTAATTGGTCGATTGATTAAAGTGCAAAGGGAACACGCCCACTCTTCCTCCTCTCGTTTTGCCACATGATCATTGCTGCTCGTTCCTCCTTGATAAGCCCATCCAATCAGACTATTACGAGTTGGGAGTTTACTGTGAAATTGAAAAGTCAGTAACTAGCTTGGATTTTTGGGTGTATATGAATGAGTAACTATGAGAAGATGTGCAGCTCACCTGATGTTTACTTCACTTGGATCACCTGTTTGACAGCGCTGACAGTAGTATGTCATCCTGCCATTGTCTCCCAGTCGACAGACAGTGACAGTTCCACTGCACTGGCCACAGTTTGGACGTTTATACACCTTGTAATGCTTGTAAAGTGGGGATCCATTCTTTCTACACTGTTTTGAAAAGTATAAATTGAATGCAGATCTGACAAGAAGCTACATTGCTAATTTAATGTAAAAATGCAGAGTATAAGATACCTTATAAAATAGGAGTGTAAAATCTCGTGTCATCTTCACAAGATGGTGAACTTGTTCGCTTGTCAACTGCCTGACCTTTAAAAGTGAAGAAGAATGAATTGAAAAAAATTACCACTCTAAAAATATTTTAAACAAGGTGTAAAACATTCATTCAACTGTACCATGCGACAGAGATATTGACTTTGTGTTGGTACTGCACAAAGCAAATTGTACCTTGACAGCCGGGTTAAGGCCACTGTCGAAGAGCGCTTCGTTTTTAATTATGTTTCCTACACCAGGTAGGACGGCCTGATCCAACAGAACATCACAGAGCATTCTCCCACTCTCTCTCTTTACAGCTTCCACCGCCTGAGAGAAACTAAACTTGGGTGAACAGATATCGAGAGCCTCCATGGCTCTTACTCTCTGCACACAGTCATCTGAGAGTCTAGGGGAAGCAAACAGAATTATTATTCCCTGAGGAGTCAGAATCTTTGAAGGCTCGGTGTAAAAATGAAAAGAGTTGGGCTGTCTGGATCACGCTGAGTTATGATGGTCTGGAATGTAATCCGCCATAGCGAACGTTTTGGCAACAGGGAAGTTGCCTACTTAAGACCTGCACTTGATGAGCTGACCTCTCAGATGTACATTAGGATAAAGTGCTCGACTTTCGATGAAGATGTTATCTAATCCGGGATTAAATTTAATACTTATCCTAAAATACTTAGGAATGAAATGGAAGTTTTATATAACTATAATCGGAGCTGTTAGAAGAAGTGTTACCTGATTTCTACAGATGTGTCAATGAAACAGACAGCATCTTTGGTAAGTTGAATAACCAACACTTGGGGTTTTCCTTTCAAATCCTTCTCCAGGGGGTTTATTTTCAAGGAACCATTCATGCCAAAGTGCAATCTAAATCAAAACAAATTTAAAGTACAGTTAAAATGATTTCACCCTTTTTATACCAATCAATTTCAGTTATTTGTGATTACTGGAAAAGGATTTTCAGCTATATCTGTGCTAGATTTTCATTTGTATGCCAAGTACCAAACATTTGTAGATTTAAACACCACTTGAAAAGATATCATTTAGTAGCATTTGATCGGCTGAGAAAAACAACAGTAGTTGATGACTGACAAAATCATAAAAGCGGTGAAAAAAATTTAAATGTCTGTAAAATCACCAACAACCTCCAGAAAGCTGGAGTGATGCTCTGTCAATCTACAGTCTGCAGGAGAATTTGACACATAATTACAGAAGATACACCGCAAGATGCAAACCTCTAACCAGCACCAAAAGTAAAAAAAAAAGGCAAGATTAGATTTGCAAAAGTCAGTAGAGTTTTGGAACATTATGAACAGATGAGACAAAGATTAACCTTTATCTAAGTGATGGGAGAGGAAAAGTGTAGAGAAAAGGGGAACTTCAAATGATGCCAAGCTGTATGTACTTCATCTGTAAAGCTTGGTGGAGGTGGTGTCATGGCATGGGCATGCATGGCTGTCTCTAGAACAGGCCATCTCATTTTAATGTATGATGACATTAGCAGAATGAATCTGGAAGGGTGCAAGACTATCTTGTCTACCAGTATTCAAGAAAATGTCACCAGACTCATCAGAAAGCGCTGACCCAAAGCACCCTGCCGGTTCCGTCAAGGAGTTTATCAGGGAAAAGAAATGGAAAGTCTTCGAGTGACCAAATCAATATCCAGATTTAAATCTGATTGAACATTAATTTCACCAGCTAAAGAGGAGACTTAAAGCAGAAACTCCCCAAAACAAGCAAAAGTTAGAATTGGCTGCAATAAAGGCTGGGAAAATCATTTCAAAGTATGAGACCAAGACTCTGGTGTTGTCTATGGGTCGTAGACTCACTGATCTGATTGCATGCAAGGGATCTGCAACTAAATATTAGCTTTTAATCTTATCTGCCTAAAGTTTAACTGTCCCAATACTTATGCTCACACCAAATAGTGGGATGAACTCTAAAAGTGCGGTAACTTTTTATTTGGTAAAACGTATTTGTTGCAACAGCTAATAATTAAATGTGACATTCTGTAGTTTTGTCTCATATTCATCTTTTAATCGTATTTGCAAATTTCTTCACTCCACAGGAATTTTGTCTTTACTGTTCAAGTAGTTATGGAGGGCACTGTACATACACACTGCTGTTCAAAAGTTTGGGATCAGTTAGTTTTTTTAATGTTTTTTTTTTATTTTTTTTATGGAGTCTCGTGCTTATCAAGGCTGTATTTATTTGATCAAAAATACTGAAAAAAATTCAATATTGTGACATATTTCAATTTCTAATATTTGTTTTCTGTTTTAGTATACTTTATATATAATTTATTTCTGTGATCAAAGCTGAATTTTCAGCATTATTACCCAGTCTTTAGTGTCACATGATCCTTCAGAAATCATTCTAATATGCTGATTTATTATCAGCGCTGAAAACAGTTGTGCTGCTTTGTGTGTTTGTGTTTTTTTTTTTTTTTACTTTTCTAACAATATGAGTCTTTGCTACCACTTTTTATACATTTAACACATCCTTGCTGTATAAAATATTAGTAAAATAAAATAAAATAAGAAAAGAAAAGAAAAAAGTGAATTATTTCTGAAAGATCGTGTCACACTGAAGACTGGAGTAATGATGCTGAAAATACAGCTTTGCATCACATGAACAAATTAAAATGTGTAGTATGTTAAAATAGAAACATATTAAATTGCAATAATATTTCACAAAATATTGTTTTTTTCTGTATTTTGATCAAATAAATACAACCTTGATGAGCATGAGAAACGTTGGGGTATATATATATATATATATATATATATATATATATATATATATACGTTCTGAAATTCACATTTGTACATATTTTACAAATCTTAATGACATCGATTCAACATTAAATTTACTTCTTTCCTATACTCTCAGTTGCCCTTTAAGATGTCCAAAAATACATTCATTACATTCAGCAACTTAATGTAACCATAAATCAGAACATAATTTCATGACTTTGGTGCTTTTCAAATCTAAACAGGGCTCTGGGAAGCAAGCCAGACAATTTCAATCTGCCTTCATGAGGGAAGAAACTTATATTTGGTCCAAAACTTCTAACAAATCGCTCCATAAAATGATCATTTAAAATAAAAAGTGTATCAATCTACCCTTTTTTTATAATAATAAATTAAAACAAACCTCAGAGCTCTGAAGCCAAAATACATGAAGAGCTCTTTCCCAAGTGTCTCCACGCCTGTAAACTCACAACCCATAAAGCACTGGAAAGAGCTGCTGCTACTGCCATCAGACTGAAAAAAAAAAAAAGAAATAAAACAAGTAAACATTCGTATGTATGTCATTTACGGAGGACTGCTATATCATCAGGTGAGATGATGCCATACACTTCCTGATTTGTTGGTTTCATTTCTTCGAACGTCTAAAATTTTTTGTCCTTTTTGAACTCTTGCACGAATCTTTTCTCCATTTAAAGTGCAACCCGGACCCTCGACCATTGCGCCTTGTATTTAACAGCAAACTGCAAACAAATCAAGAAGATCGCTAATGTTGTAGGCTACGTTACGCAACTATGAAACAGAAAGACCCGCCAGATGATTCAAATCTGCGCATGCGCCTTCGACGCGTCGGAAGTCGTCACTGTGTAGAAAGTTGCTAAAACTTTTTTTTGTTTGTTTTTGAGATTATACAATGTAAGTACATTCACGTGAATACATTTTTAGGGCAATATTATGCAAACCATTGCTGTTTTCCATGAATAAACTGGTTGACTCCAAAATATTTCTTATATTCTGGGTAAGGTTTAGGCTATAAGATTACATGGGCTACTACACAAGCTATATATCTTCAGAATTTACTCAGTCAAGTGTAGATAGAGGTATTACTTTACTTCTTGAGTTGCTGCACATCATTTCTCTCAGTAGGCTACAACTTGTTGTAGTCTATTTATTTGGATAAAATAAACAAGAAAAGGGTTCAGTATTTTGTATTATATTGAATTCAACTGCTTATTTGTGTACAGGTGAAAAGCCCCTTTACTAGCCCCGGTGTGTGTGTGTGTGTGTGTGTGTATATATATATATATATATATATATATATATATATATATATATATATATATATATACACAGGTGTAAATGATATAAAATTCTTACTTGAGCTGCAGTAAGGACCCAAGTGCATGGGGGGTGTTGTTTGGGTGGGATACAACAGTGCACTTATCCTGCCACAAAACATTCTTAACGGCCATTTGCAGTACAGCTGTCCAATGTTTACCTCACCATCTTGGCCCTCTTCTGCTTCAAACTTTTCATTAGAATTACCTTAATCTACTCACGCACTTCTACATCATCAAAGGCAACTTCAAGGAGGCTCCCCAGATTTCAGCTGAGCTCTATGATAATGGTCAAGGACATGGTAAGTAGAGCGCACACTTGGGTAGCAGGAGTGTGGATTTAATGTCCTATTGCTAGCGTTTACCCTTTATGATGGCCTGTTTGCATTGATATATATGGAACACTGGGGATATTACTATTGCACAATGGGTTTCCTGCAGTGTAACTTTATTTGTTTATAATAGCTGCCATTGCATGTGATGAGGACCACAACAGGGAGTTCCGTTTTACATTATGGTGTTTTAGATATGCTTTTCAAACACTAAACAGTTCAGGAAGTGTCATATCTGCATTCCAAAGCACATTCTTAACATTCATATTTGAGCTTCAGTGCCTACTGTATGATCACATGACCAAAGATCCTAAACATGCAACATCAAGCACATGGAAGCTCAGGAATGGCTGCCAGGCTGCTGTTTACAGAGTTGTATAAATAGAATTGAGGCCACGCACCCCCCCACCCCCACCCTTTGACTATACAAGAGACGCAGTTATCTTCAGTCTATCAAGCACTTGTGCAGCCAGACGCATGTCTGCTAGATTTTGAACAGTGCAGCCGGGCCGCATAAACAGCAGTAAGGGCTTTTGGTGTAAACAAGTTGTCTCGCAGAGCATCTCAGAAAACTGCTTCTCCAAGTTTAAGATCAGGGAGAGAGGAACAGAGACGGGCGATAGTCACAGGGGATTGCCATAGTCTGGCATTTACTAAGCAATTTAAGTAGGGCAACATAGATAAAAACAGCAGACAGCTTCAGTGACTCTTTTAAAGCATTTTTTTTGAAGAGAATGATATAAGGAGGAAACATTTTCCTGAAGGGACACAAGCTCTGTCAAAGTGGAAGTCTTGCTGAGCTGGTTAACCAGCCAAGGTTGGTGCTTTGATATGTTTCGTGTGTACGTGGACCGACTTACAATATCCTGAGTGCAAAAGTGAGCTGTGTTCTTGAATTAATTGTTCTTGAATGTGAAGCTAAGAGGGAAAATCGAAAGATACAGATTTGCGAGGCCGTTCAAACTGTGTCAACAGAGAGCTGGTTTATGTTTTTGACTTGAAGTATAATATTATATTTGAGTGAGCGATGAAGGGAGGTGATGATGATGACTTGTGGAATGCATCAGAAGTTATTCTGGATATTGACTGGTGTGTACACTGCTGTATCAGCTATCTTAAAATAAGATTATTTGACTTTTAATAATAATAAAAAAAGTAATGACAAAATTAGACGTTTGTAATACATAAAATATAAAATATAATTTTTGTAGAAAACAATTAATTGGGAAAAATGTGAATTAAATTAGAAAATTTAATTAATGCAAAATAGAAGCACACACACACACACACACACACACACACACACACATGAGTTATATATATATGATAGTGCTGTAAAAATAAAAGTTTTTTACATAATAAACGAATGTATGTGTACACAGTACACAAATGTATGTGTACTGTGTTTATGTGTTTATTTTTTATGTATAATGGTATTTTGAAAATATTTCATATATAAATATACATTTATATATTATATATACATATATTTAACATAAACATAGCATATGTTTCTTAAATATATACATGCATGTGTTTATATATACATAATACATATACACAGCACACACTTTTATGTTAACAAAAACTTTTATTTGGGATATTGCTAAAGAATTGACATATAAACATATAACATTATTATTAAAACAATTCAATAATAATAATTAAAAAAAAACATTATATCTGTTTTAATAAATTTGAAAAGGCAAAATAGATAGATTTCCACTACTAAGATTTTGGGTCCTCAATCTGTATATCTGTATGCATGTATGTATACAAGATAGTATTTATATTTAAAATTCCTAAAGTTCCTGTTTGGCAAATCACTGTTTTTATTCTTCTCCAGGGTCCGCTCTGCTCTTCATGATGCTGCCAGACAAGGAGGACTGCTGGCTCTCAAGACCCTCATTGCACAGATAGTTTCTCATTTAAATGACCTTAAGTTGAACTTTAATATAAGAAATAAGTAATTATATTAATACGTGTAGTACTTATATCTTGTAGTCACATGCACTCTACCGGATAGGTAATGTAATACACATTTGATGTAGAGGTGAATAGCGTAAGCTGTCATGCACGATAGTGAAAGGCATTGCTGCCACCATCTGGAATAAAAGAATCCTACACATTCGAATGCAATATTCATTTCTCTTAAACTGTCCTCAGGGCCCCAGCATGAATGTGCGGACAATAGACCACGTTAGCCCTCTTCATGACGTGTACATAGAGAGCCATGTTGCCTGTTCCAGAGCACTGATAGATGCTGGAGCCAGCGTCTCTGCAGGGATGATTGGTAACACTTTCATTTCACAGGTCTTGATACGCAGGCTATAGGCTTGTGTTACAGAAATTTTGCATTTTTTAATACAGTGGAAGATTTTTGCTCTATTGCACTGAAATATGATGATGATTAAATATATTTATTAAATTATGAATTTTAGATTCTTTTTTATATATTTTTCATATAATCATCATCTTTTCCTTTGTCATTATTATATGCATTAAATAATATTATATTGGTTTTTTAGCTTTCAATAATTATTAAAAATGAAATTATCAACTATTATTAGTTATTAGTTCTACACTGAAAAAATGGTTTAGATTAGAAACAATATTCACCCTGAAATTCCTAGTAAATTTCACAATTGATTATACAAAGAAATGGCAAGTAACACATTAAATGTGTATATATTATTCTTTTGTAAAACATTTTTGTAAAACTACAATTATCTATATTAAATACTTTTTTATATTTATATAATCATTATATAATTTATTTTGTTATTATTATAGTGTATAATACGGTATACTATATTATTCTATTGCTTACTTATTTTATCTATTCACGTATTAATTGTAGAAAAAAATATTTGATATATATATATATATATATATATATATATATATATATATATATATATATATATATATATACATTTGTGTTCAGCTGTTGCATTTTTCATATAATTTCATGACACTTTCTCTTCTTTTGGCTCGTATTCAATGTCTGTGTGTTCAGGTTAATGTGACAACTGAAGATGGAGTGTCTCCATTGCTTAATTCCAGCTCAGCCGGCCGTTTAGGATGTCTAGACACTGTGCAAGTAGATAAACAAACAGCAGTTTTATGGCAATCAGTTTAAAACAACCAGCCTATAATTAAAGTAAGTTTCACAAGTACATAAAAAGTAGATTAGTTTCGAGATGAACAATGTTTGAAGTAGCAATAAGATGGAGTTTATTAAGTGTTGATTCAGTAGCCGCTCTGATGGATTCAGTGAGTTCATTTAGTGTCAGATTGATTTTTACGTGAGTGAAACTGAAAATAAAAGAAATGACTCTCAAATGACTATATATATATATATTTTATCTCATCACAACTCAGGTTCAATCAATCAAACCAAACTCACCTTTCAGCAAATTCAATGCAATTCATAGTGCTTTACAGGCATTGACACAAAATACAAGTGATGAAAATGACACTAAAATAGTTTATAATGTTAGATTGGAATAAGAAATGAAACATTGATCAAACAAAATGCAATATTTTCTGAAAATAACCTATGCTGGATTTTCACTATCACAGGTGCAAATGTGCAGAGAGGCACACATTTAGAGAGTCCTCTTCATGCAGAAGCCCAGAAAGACTGAATAAGCATAGTGAAGCTCCTGCTGGAATTTGGGGCAGATGTAAATGCACGCAACCTGGAGTATAAGCGGTCCATGGAGGATGCTCCTCCAGGGAGCCTTACCGATGGATTTCCTATTGATTTATGAAGGTGGGTTACATATGCAGCAGACTGATAGACTCAAAAGTCACTGATGTTTTGACTTTTACATGTTTCACTGGATCAGCTTTTATCAGTATTGTATCATTTACAGTGACACCCGTTATCTGTGTCAACTGTGCCGTCAGCAAATCAGGGAGAGTTTGGGATGTTCCCGACTCTACCACATTAGCCCCTCCCTAAAGCCATGAAGAACTTTCTACAATATAGATAATGTTCTTATGTTTGCTTGGTTTTACTGTACTAATGACTTACTTTGACTTATAGCCTAAATAATAAAAGCTGTTTTTACCTTTTTCCATTTAATAATAATTGTTTCCTGTGTCTGTGGTCTGATTTAACCTGTTAACTGTCACCCTGTCCCGTATACAGGACGCCTACGTTTACTTCACTATATTACAATTAAATCTAATCATGACAAACTATATATCGTTGGAAAGGTCTAGGACTCCTAAATAGATATTTTACCAATCTTTTTTGTTAAAAATTATGTAAGTAATAGATTAATTTATGGCAAGAGTATAACAGGAGTTCTGACCTTTGTCAAAAAAAGGTCTTCTTTGTTGCCTTTTTCTCTATCACACTTTAGAAATCACCAGAAATTATATATCACTTGAAAAACGTAAAATCTCAAAATTCTTCCGTTGAAACCCATTTTAAAATCAAACATTGCATTACCATGAAAATGGTACAAAGTCATGTTACAAAATGTTTTCAGTAATGAATTATAAAAATGTAGGTTTGGATCACACAATTTCAAGTCTGTTTAAAAATGTGAGTGACATTTAACAGGTTAACAAGAATACGCCAGTGATGGTATATAAATAAAATTAGGACTGATACCCAATTTTGATTATCTTACTGTAATAAATAAAATATAGGCCTATATATTACGAACGAGATATATTACGAATATAACCATGGTTTTACTACAAATGAAAAAACAACAACAAAAAGTTGAACCATATTAACCACAAATTAACCATGGTTTTGCTACACAAACCATAACCATGGTATTTTGGTATTTTTATTAAAACTGTGGTTATACAAATGGGAATCAATACGCCAAAAAAAGCATGGTTTCTAAACTTTTACTACAATAAAACCATGGTTAATATTCGCAACGTTTGTTAGATTTAAAAATATCTCATTCCAGTGATCCAGTGTTCCTTTAAAGGGATAGCCCCCCCCCCCCCCCAAAAAAAAAAAAAATTAAAAAAATATTAAATACAATACTGTCATGATTTACATCAGGCTGAATGTTGTTAAACAGTTGACAGTAGCCATAGACTTCCATAGTGTAAAAAAAGATCACAGTAGAATGTTCTACAAATGAAACATATCATCTGCCAGCAGGTGGCAGCACATCAACTCCAGCGCGTGTCGTCGAGCTCGTTTCCATGCGACTGTAAACAATGAACCGAAGGGGCTTGTCCTTTTCCTCTAACAAATGTAAGGCTGCTCCTCGTTTCTGTCTGTCGTTACCTATAGTAAGTAATGGCCTATTCACAGCCCCCCAAGAAGGCTGGTCTACCACGAGAGGTTTTGAAATGGCTGCAAAGTCTTGATTTATCGTTTTTCCCAAAAAACGTCCGCAGGTGAGTGCGCCAGAGAAGATACGATAAATCGCCAAAACTTGAGCCATTTAGGGGATCTCAATATATTTTTACTTGTATAAAAGTTCACAAGTGCTATGTTGCTAGTAATTTTTTTTTTTTTCTCATCAAGTACAGTAAATATTAATTTAAAATTCCCCAATGAGGACTCTATTTCAATATTTAGTCAACATCCGTCGATTTTGTTCGTTTTGAATAAAAAGTTAATATGTAACATCTGGTTTCATGAAAAATATAACAAACGTGTTTCAAAAACTATTTTCAAAAATAAACAAGACTAAGGACTTTGAATTACTACTAAATATGAGATGTGCTTACATGCCTTGCTGTCTTTTGACCAAAGAGACCTTTCCAATGGATACCTAGTGGCCGAAATATTTTCCTGGTACTTCCCAAGGGATTTTCATATGCACTCCTATGATAATGGAGCTTCACTTGCTACCAAACAATCCAACTGGTCCCAGATTGAGAGAGTGAGTTAGATATCAGAAATGATAAAATTACATGAAATAATTGATCATTTATTTTCATGATTTGTTTATTGTGCTTTAAAAGCATGCCAATTTAATAACGATCTAGCTGTTTAATAAAGATATTTTCTGTGATATACCTTTGGTTATTTAAAAGTTTTTTGAGAAGCAAAACATCAGTCTGTTGAAAGAAGTCATAGATGGCACAATCCACTGTAAACCTGGAGCTGCAGAGCTTCTCGTGCAAGACATCTACACCTTCCTGACCAACAGAAGGTGAGCGTTCATATTTACTTTCTTTATGCATTTTCCATTCCCATTAGATAATGTAAATCAAATATTAGCCAAATAGCCCTTTAGGCATTGTTTTCAAATACAATTTCATATTTAGTTTTTCTCCATTCTGGTATATAAAGCCCATTTTTAATTTTCAAAAGACACAGTTATATTTAAACCAATTAGTTATTTAAACTAACTAATTCATCTCGCACCTTTTTTGTGAATCCTGTAGGATCCAGACCATCCAGAGGGTGGAGCAAGACTTCACAGATAAGGCTTATCAAGACCAGTTGCCTATGGTGGCTCGAGCCACAGCCTCAGTGGCCATAAAGAGCAACTTGAGTCTCAGTGAGGTTATAGCTGAACCAAACATCATCACCAACCAGCGCAAGGTTCTTGCAATCATACACAGACAGATAGAACAGAGAAAAGAGGAGAGAACACAAGACCCAAGTGAGTAACACACCATGCATCTTTTGATTTGCCCTGAGATTTGTATGTCTTGGGGAAGGATGCTATACTGTCGAGTATATTTATTTGTCTTCTTGATAGAACGATTCAATGTTAAGCCCACTCTTGGAGAACAGGCTGTCAGATTGCCTCCACTAGCGTACCAGAGCGACCCAAACCTGCAGATGAACACCAGTCAAGCAGCTTGTTAAGTTCCTGGCTCTACATTGACAACAAGAAGATGAGACATATGTAAGCCAACAGTCTAAATAATGATATAAAAAAAAAAAAAAAAAAAAAAAAAAACCTTGGTGTTGTTGGTTGTTTTTATTTATTATTTTTTTAAATTATTTTTTCACAGCGAAAGTATCACAAAAATCCTCAAAATCTGGAAAGACTATGAACTACAAAAATGGTCTAAATAAGATAAAGCCTTAGTGCTATCTACAAACTGTTTTGCTTACCCGTTTAAATAAAAGGAACCTACTCAAAATAATAATTCATTGATAAATCACTTATTCAAAACAACTGAGAGAAAAATACACTACACAGCATAAACATTTATTTTGTTCATTGAGATGAACTGAAAATAAAGATGAAAGTGAAAAGAAAAATAAATAATAGATTAAAAAAAACAAAAAAAAACTTAGAGATGATTTTTGAAAATTAGGAAAATGTTGCCTTAATAACTAATTGAAATAACTTAAGTTGAAATACTAAAATGAACAAAAATTACTTAGACTAAAAAAGATAAATCTAAATCTAAATGACAAGCACAAAATTACTTCTGAAATTATTAAAAAATTTAAGAAATATAAAAAAAAATCTAAAAAGTTTAATGAATACTATAATAGTATATAAATAATACTAAAATATACTGCCTCCAACATGAGTCTCAAGTGTATTATCATTGTTTAACTATATTGTATCTAGGTAATGTTTGTCTTCTTTATATGCAGGTGCTGTGACATCATCTGGCATCAGAAGCAAATGCACTGCGGATATTGGAGGCAAATTATGAGACTATTTAAGGTAGATGTCTAACAAAGGCCTTCAAAGCAAACTTCAAAATGTTGCTCTAAAAACCAACCATAAAAAATAAAAAATAAAAACCAGTTTAACAAGCATACACATCAGTGTGCAAGCTGCTTTTGTTGTCCATGTTTAAGTAGAACAAAAATCCACGTTTATTACACAGTAAAATCAGCAGTGTCAATTTAACACTTAAAGTGTTAATTTTAACACTACTAAAGATCATATATGGTCCCAATCTCTCCAGAGTTAAAAGTACACTGTTTGTAGTGTTGAATTTACAGTGTTAAAATGGCACCTTATAGTGCTGAAAAATAACACTGAGAGTGTAAAATGTTACACTTACTATTGTTATTAAAGTTTTACACTGGGGTCATTTAACACCTTACAATTTTACACTGGGGTCATTTAACACCTTAAAATTTTACACTACGGGTCATTTAACACCTTTTGATGTTGTTGTTATTCCTATGGATTAGTCAAAGTGTTATCAAGAAAGTATTCCTTTTAGTGCAAAATTTATTTTTACTTTGTTCTATGGTGTCAATGTACATTATCAAATCTAAAATCAAGAGTCTTCAGACAGATATAACAACTAATTTTTATTTAAAAACTGGGCAAAGTGGCTACTTTAAAACAACATTCAACAGTTCAGTCAAATTCATGAGGGGTTGCACAGAAATACAAAATGGATAAAACAAACTCATTAACTTCACAGAGACATGAACAAGTAACAGCTAAATTTGAATAAGATTACAGTAGGGTACAACAAAACAAAAGAAATTATCAGACCCATAGGACATCTGCACATCAAAAGGTTTGTAATAAGTGAGTTCACTGACAGTAAACACTTTCAGAGATGCGCTGGGTCTGTGATCAATTCTGTAGGCAAAAAGATGTTCATCAAAACAAACAGTTTTGAGCTGCGATGTAACCAGTAACACGCATTCATTTCTGACAATAATATCCCTGATTTTATAAAACACTGGCAAATCAAGGTCTACCTGACCACAAATAACTAAGGTAGAACGATATTCAGTTCCATTATACTTCACCCATTTCACTGAGAGAACATTTGTCCTTCTAAAGGCTTGTTGTTCTGATTGGCATTGGATTTGAATTCTCTACACACAATACAGGTCAACAAACCTATTATAATATAATGCATGTTTCCATCTCTTGTGATATTCAAATCACATATTCAAAGTGTAAACAATTAATCATTTTCAGAAGAACTGCTTCTTATAGTTCAACCAATAATTGATAGATGGATATATCTATATACCGGTAATCATTTTAATTCTGCTCTCATACATAGCTCTTATTAATTTTGTGATGATATTTGAATCAGTTAAGTTACTAAAAATCATTTTTCACCTTCTTGTGATTTGATGTTTCTATGGCTCTTTATGGGACAGCTTGGGGTTTTTCTGGATGTATAAAAAGAGCAGTCTGGACATTTTCCTAAAAATCTCCTTTTGAGTGCTATGGAAATAAAATAAAACCAAAAATAAAATCATCTGAGCTTAAAAAAACCCCAGTAGCTCTTAGGCCTTCTACAGCCTGTTGTTGGATCTCTGTTATCTCTGTAGTTTAGTTGAAAGGCACAGCATGTACTCTTCTCCGCTCCATCTAAGACCCTCTGCAAATTAGATATTCATTTAGCAAACTCACTGTGAGACAGGCAGGATTTAGGCAAGTTGCCCAGGTCCTTGTTTACCCCCTCTGCCTCTTTTACTCTGTTTCTCTCCCCTTGTACACACACAAACACACAGTATCACACACACAGTCCCTTTCAGTCTCACACACAGACAAACACTCTCACACGCTCAGCATCACTGTCAAACATAAAGAGTGTATCTGCTGTGTTACCATGCATCTTCCAGACTCAATTCATAGCATAAGGTTGCCATGGATATCTAAAGCAAGCATACTGCTTTTCATCAACGTGCCTAGAAAATAACTTTTTAGACCACCTCGTCTTTCTCACGCTCCCTGTGTGTTTCTCACCCTCCTCCTTATTACATGCTCATGCTGTTTTCCATCTGAAATGGACATTTAAAAAAACAAATAATAGGGTTTGTGTGGATGGAATAAAATGCCACGAGGTGTGAATGGTATGACCCTGAATGCAGTCATTTAGACATTAGCACAGCTGAGATGTTACTGAAATCATTGTCCTACTCTCCATGATTTGACATCAAATTATTTATTTATTTTTTTCTGAGAATCCTCAAAGGAACAGTTCACCGCAAAATTCAAGTACGGTATTTTTTTTTCATTAAAAGAATCATCACTTACTAACCCTCATGACTTTTGTGGAACATATTTTGTATAAACTTTTAGTGTATGGATCGCCACTAGTTGACCGACATTTGTATATGCATTATATCCATCTACTGCATATACAAAGTATACTGGTTTAGATTGGTTCATTAAAGCAGCCATCATTGGTGCCATCATGTGACTCATTGTGGTGACATATTGTTGTAAAAATGGCCTTGGTGGACTTCTGTATTAATTTTATAGTGAGCCTTTAAAGAATTGTTAAGCTCAGGAGTCTTCAGTCAAAGTGAGAAAATGAAAACAGCACTCTGAACAGCAGGGAACTGGAGAAAAAAAAAAAAAAAATTGGAAGAAGTCTCTTATGTTCACCAAGGCTAAATTTATTTAAAATAGAGTAAAAGCAGTCAAATTGTAAAATTATTACATTACATTAAATTCAATCTGTTTCACTGTTTCCTAAATGTCAAGTGTTTTCTTTTTGAATATATTTTAAAATGTATTGATGAGGCAAAGCTGAATTTTTAGAATCATTACTCCAGTCTTCAGTGTCACATGATCCTTCAGAAATCATTTGAATATGCTGATTTGCTGATCAAGGAACATTTTGCATTATTATTACAGGTGTGCTCCTTAATATTTTTGTGAAAATAATTTTTCATCATAATACATGATTTGCGTTTGATCATGTTTGATCAGCGTTGGGAAGGTTCCTTTGGAAATGTAAAATTTACCCTATTTTAAAAACTAGTGTGTAATTTTTTTAAATACTTAAGTAGTGCAAGTGATTACATTTTCTAATTTCTAACAAATGTTTTCAAGTAATAATTTTAAAGTATGCCTTTAGTTAACCCTTAACCTTACAGTAGTACTCAACACTGACGTCAGACATTAGAAATCCTTCATAACTTTATGTAATTAATATTACAATAATAACAGCTACCACAAAATCAGACTTTAGCAGTTCTTTTTATTTTGAGATCGTTCTGAGATTAAATTAATTCTTCGAATTATTATCAATGTTGCTTGCAATTTTTTTTTCTACATTTTAATGGATTATATTTCTTTGCAAAGGGTTAAGGCTTATCTACGGTTTACACTTGGTATGTGTTTTGGTCGATCAAATCACAAGTGGACAACGCTAAATACCGGTGTAAAAGGGGTGTGAAATGTTTTGAGATTGTCCACTTTAGACAACTTGCAGACGTAGTCGAAAATGCATTCGACCAAGTTGTGGCGTAATCTAATGTGTTCGAGCGACCACAAAAGGCCGCCTACTCTCTGCCTACTGACCTAATAAGTAATCATTGTGAGACATACAAAATTGCCTGAAAATGAAACGATGGACCCCCATGGCAGGACATCCCAGTAGCCTCTCACTGCAGTACACAAGTCCCTTAGCTGGTCCTTAGCTGGTTTAGGGATCAGGGGGCGGAGACGGATTGGTTTAGGTCTATATAAGGTGGGAGGACTTGGGTCTGGATCCAACCACGCCCCCTGGATCTTATGTTCTCCAGTAAAGGACCATATCGGACATCCAGTGAGACCAGGTGCACCATGTTTGCTAACAACACTAGCAGCAATTAGTATAAGCAGACGTAATATTAGTGCGCGATAACTTTAGCCCTCTCAGCCATTCTGACATGATCATGAAGAATAAATGTGCGGAAATGTCCGTCAGCATCAAAACATAATTTTAAATGTCAAAACAAAGTTGCTGCTCACTAATATTACATGCTTGTACCTACAGAAAATAATACTTCTGATTTGGCCCATCAAAGTTTCAATACCATCTAATAAGCACATGTCCTTGTACATCTTAGGTCGGTAAGCGGTATTTTTTGGCTGCTCGAATGCATTCAACCAGATTAGCATCTACACCACGAAAACAATCCGGTCGAATGTGTTTTTGATTACCTCTGGAAGTGATTGAAAGTGTTTCAAAATGATCGAAATGTTTCACACCATTTTTACACTTGTATTTTGTGTTGTCCACTTGGGATCCGATCGACCAAAACGTATCTTACTACCACTACGCAGTAGTTCTAAAAATGGAATGAACAGCCTTGCTTTCTCATCATGACCAATATACACGAGCTACATTGGACATATATAAAGCTATAAGTTTCATAATGTAGGAATGCAAAGACTTTTATAAAAATAAAAATAAAAACTTAAATTACACTAGTACATGGCTGCAGAGAGTTATATAGGCTTACCATCCATTTCCACTCCCTGACATGTATTTTTTGTATTTATTAAATTATGAATGACAGTAGTAAAAGTTAACTTTATCTGCATCTCATCTACCCATACAGCACAAGGTCATCTGTAAAACGTCTGCTAAAGATCTGGGAATCATCTGCTGTGTACTCTGATAAACGTCTCAGAAGCTGTTTTACATGCATTCTAATACATTTCTATTTGACATCTGACAGGAAACATCACAACGTATTGCAGATTGCAGATGAGCAAACACTCTAAAAAATACATCTTGCATATGTAAATGCAGACATCAAACAGACATCTCCGAGATCAACATGTGCGATTAGGCTTTACTGTCAGGTGCTGGAGCCACCTTCTGTAGAACTTAATGGCACTGGTGTCCCAAAAAATGTTAGCCTGGAGCCCTACAATGGTTCTCGAAGTCATTAAAGTCATAACAATGTTAGAAGCATGTTGTCTGTGGTATATTTTAACTGCAAAACAATAAGAAATGCAGCAACTATCACCACAAATTTTGAGAAAAGCCGCAGCAAAATCAGTCATTTTAGGCCACAATTTTTTTTTGAATTGAATTGGATTGAATAATTGAATAATCTTAAATAAATATATCCAAATCTATATCTATGAATTGTTTTATTTGGTTAGTAGCTACACCCATCCTGGTGTAACATAAGACCGTGACAGAATGGATAACCCAGTCAAGATTTATTCTGTGCTAGCTTGCATATGAAACATGGTGTTTTATGCTTTGTGCACAATGTGTACTCGGTGCATACATGTATGTGTGCATGCGCTGCCTCCTGGACAGGCGACATCTAAAGTGTGTTTCCATGGTAACAAGTCAGCTAGAGCTACAATCGAGCGGGCGATGGTATCGTTCACTGCAAGCATTTCAGAATACACGCACACTGGAACACATTTTGTGCGATGCTTTCCATTGCCAACGAACTGCATGTAGACGGCTAGATGCCCTTGTAGAGGCCGCTAAGCCATCTGTTGTGTGTTTTTTCATCTGGGCCCGCAGCGCAAAACAGGGAGGAAGCATGTATTTGAGAGTTAGAGGAGGGGTGTTCGGATTCGTGTTTTTAATCCAGACAGAAACATGACTAGCCAGAAGGGGGATTGGGTGTTAAAGTATCGCTCATTAACTTTGGATTTCCCCTCCAAAACCCACCCCATACTCATTGCCTATGCATCACACATTAACACATGCACATACGTACAGCACACACACTTGGCAGAAAGAGCCAACGTCTCTCTCCCACTACCTTCCCAGAAAAGCAGCATCATCAGGGACCAGGGTGTGGCTGTGTTTGTGCCTGCATAGACTCCATGACATGTGGCAATCACACTGGAGGTCATTTTCCTTCTGTAAATGCCTGATGAATTCATAAAGATCCATTTCATTAGCTATAATTAAATCTTATTATTAAATAATGTTAATTGTTTAATAATTGATATGCTTTCATGTTATAATTGAATGATAGCAAATCTGTGAATTATTGGCTTAGAAAGTTATAAATCAATATTATTTAGATATTATTGTTTACTGTAAATTTTAGTAATTGTAATATGCATTAACATGTAATTATTATTAAGCATACATCCAAATACATTTCATTTACTATTACTTAATTATATTAATTACATTGTTATTAAGTAATAATTGATATATACTTTTATATTATATAATGTAGTATCTAAGTGTTATTACGATATTATTTAGCCATTATGTAAATATTTATTTGTGTATATTTAAATTTGATCTGCTATTTTCATGTAATTGAGAATCATTAGATATCAGATCATTTTACAGATAGATATAGCTGTCCAAAAAATTGCAAAAAATCTGATTTATTTAATACAAAATATATTCAAATTATTGATTTACAAGGTTTGTTCTGTGACTGTCAGTTATTGACAAAATAAGAGTTTTGCTTTTTTCAGTCAGTGTCAGTTATGAATGTTTGGTAATTTAATAATTTCATATATAATTTAATGTTATCAAATGCGTATATTGTTATTACAATATTATTTAGAAATTAATTTTGGAATCATTTTGTATATTTTAATAAATTTGATCTGCTATTTTCATTTAAGTAGAAATTATAAGATATAATTAGACAATTTTACAGATATATGTACTCAAAATTGTATTTACAAGTTGTGTTCAGGGACTGTCAATATTTGACAAAAAAAGATTTTAACATTTTTTCAGCCAGTGTCAATGACTTTATTTTTTTTGTTACAGTGTAATTACACATTTAAGTACTGAGTTATATTAATTAATAACATTTACTTACTATAAGGCTAGGTTTAGGGTTAGTTTCATGTAAATTTTCTTCTAACGTTTGACAAGGAGACTGCAAAATAAAGTGTTTCCATCTGTTCTTTAAACTGTTGTTTCCCAACCCTGTTCTTGGAGGCACACCAACAGTACAGATTTTTGGATGTATCTGATTCATCCGCTTGAGGTCTTGGAGTCCACCATCGAGCTTTTGAGTTGAATCAGGTGGGTTTGAGTTTGAAAACGTGTACTGTTATTGTGCCTCCAGAAGCAGGGCTGGGAAACACTTCTTAAACACTCTGTGTGATAACAGAATACAGAATGCCTTGTATCCTATTATATTTAGTGTCAAATGTAAGTCTGCATTTGGTGTTTTATGTCTGCAGAGATGCTATTCCTGAAATAGAGCCCTACTCAGGACAGGAATTTTAAACATGGCATAGCAGTATATCAACACATTAGACAAATTGTTACTGTCAGAGGACATGCAGTCATTTTGGGGGTAGAGTTAGGGGCTGTTCATACAGAATGTGCTCTGTGTGAGTAGCCCCTAATGCAATTCCAGTAGCAACTAGATGCTATTCTTGGATTCTAAATAAGAAAGCAGGTGGGCCTTCACAATAATTTTAGAACTTAAAACTGCTGGTAAAGTAAATCTGTTAGCATTTTGGCCAGGACATGTTGATGTAATCTTTCAAAGTGTCAGCATTTTTGGTGTCAAGTAATGGGGCCAGTAAAAACTCAAGTACTGTATCTGTTAAACTACATTGCAACACAAATAGGAATTTCTAGATTGCTGGTAAATATCCATAATGATTCTCTGGCATTGCTGTATTAGGATTTATATATTAGATTCTCTCATTTGAAAACGGATTAAATTGCCATTTCTTCTTAAAGACTTCGGTGTAAATACCCACTGATATTAACTGTTTAACACATTTGCATGAAAGTATTACTGTACAAGTTGAACATAAAAAATAAAAAAAACATTTTTTATTTCCATAATTCCTAAAAGGAAGACTGAGAAGTTGACTGTTTAGTCACTGGCTTCAATCACTGACACATAAACAGCAATTAATCATTTTGTGATAGAGAACTCTGACTGTACATTAGTCATATTAGCATTAGAATTAACATTATTACTTACAAGTTGTGGTATTATGGTCAGTCCATCTGTATCTTTTCATAAAAGTCTGTTTGCAATTAAAAGTCAGATTGGTTTAAAAAAAAAAAAAGCTGTTTTTGGACTACAATTTTGAGCTCTGAAACTTACAATATGTAAACCAGGTCGAATTTGGTTTCTCAGTTCATGGTCCCTTTAAAAAAATAGTTAAAATACATTGTCTAGGGATTCATAATTCATGCATTGATGGTGGAGATGAGCTTTATAAGCGGCCAATTAGTTGATATGGATACTCATTGTAGACAAACATAGAAAATATCAAACACTGTAAATTTGACAAAGTCTCAGAGACCTTGTATTGTCAAAGACCCTTTCAAGTTAAGTGTGTTCACTCGAGCGGCCATATTTGCAATGCCTACAGGCTGTTATTTTGGACATCCAAGACCAAGTCCTACTGTATCTTTTTGAGTTAGGATATTCTGAAATGCCAAAAATGGGTTGCCACACTCACACTTAAATAACATATATAATGTGTGTGTGAAGTCGCTACCTATTTACTTTAGTGTTGTGATATATTTCTAACTGAAATGGCATATTAAACATAGGGCAGGTTGTACTTTAGCATTCCTCCTCTCCATTTCTCACTCACAGCAAACTAATGGTTTGAGGGGCTTGGTGGAGGATGTTCTGCCCGAGCCACCAATCTGATGTCATCACAGAAGTAATGCCATTCCAGAGTGAAAGCAAATGTTCACATTTTGATTAAAGATTACCAAGACAAGCATTTTTTTTTTCTTCTGTGGATTAACTTGCATGGATTATTTGTCTGCGTCAAGACTAGCAATGTGCACTAAAAAGTCAATACTGTCAAATCTGAATTCATGCGGACTTTAAAATCAGCAACAAAATCTGACACGAACTGTCACACAAATGTATTCTTTATGTTCAAATATCATAATTTCTGGCTGAACCAGCCAGTCGTGCATGTCTCAGGACAGTGGCTGTTTCCTGAGCTAACAGCAGCTGCAGTGACACGATGATATTACCAATTGGCGATTGGTTCTTTCATTTAAAAGTTTGGACTTATCCTGCCCTATTGTGTGTTGCACTTTTTCTCATTTAAAGCAATATTAGTGCACCATCTTGGTTTATCTAAAGTCGTAGATTTCTCACCAGTTATAAAGTACAATCCGGCAAGCAGCAATTGTAAAGGACAGAAAAATCATATAGTATGCATCAGTACTAAATGAAAGTTGTTTTAGATTCAAATAAGTAATGTAGACTGGTTAGCTAAAATCATAAAAAAATAAAAAAAGAATACAAATGTTTCTCTAAAAATGGATAGAGCATTAAAAAGTTATTTCTAATTTTGGTCCCACTTATCTACATATTAAGTGGCCTTAACTACTATGTACTTGCATCAGAAAATAAGTGCAGTGTACTTATTGCGTTCATGTACTGCAAAACACTTGCTGCTATTGAGGTGGGATACAGGTAAGGTTAGGGACAGGTTTGGTGGTATGGGTAGGTTCAATGGTGGGTTAAGGTGTAAAGGATGGGTCATCAGTCTAATGAAATAAATTACAGGTGTAATTACATGCAGGTATTCTTATTATTAAAGCACAATGTAAAAACATGTATTTACACAATAAGTGCATTGTGCCCAATGATGAATAAATGTATTTAAATACTAGCTGAAGCCACTAAATATAAAGTGGGACAATTTCTAACTAATTTCATAATTCAGAGGCCAATATTCAGAAAAAAAACTGTACCAAATAATCATTATCATTTGAAAGGTTGTAACAAACAGTCGGATTAAGTGAGTTAAGCTCACTTTAAAACAAATGGTCTTTTATGCCTTCTATGTTGTTGTCACTCCCTGGAATATCACACACGCACATAAATTCACGTGAGTGCACCATATGACCTCATATTTCATCCATGTTGTGCACAGAAACAGCAAAGCTGAAAAACCTGCTCAAGATGTCATCATTATATTTCAACTCCTTTATTTTTTATTATTACAACATGTGCTGTGACTCGTGATAGCTCCACTAATCGCAAAATTACTTGTCTTTCTATAACACTTGGCCAAAATTATGAGAAATACTATTAAAGTGAGCTTTAGCAGTGCTGTATAGGGAAAGCGGAGTTTGTACACATGAGACACAATAATAAGCTTTAATAAGCGTAAATAAGCTTGCTAATATTGCAAGGGTTCTGTCCCCATATCTTATATTATTTCAGCTTTCACTCCCTGTTCTTTTATCTCTCAGATGTGCTTCATATACTTCCTCTTTTACACATACTCTGCTGATGCTATTTCGAGTAAGGAACTGAAAATAGACAGCTAGACATATGCACATCTTTCTTAACCCTTATAAGCAGGTAACAATTAACTCATCAATGCAGTACTTTGATTGGATGTCCAGGCTGATAATGTTTGTATAAATATGACCTGTCTTCCTTAATAAAGTTGAGAATGGTAGTGAACAACTATATATTTACTATACCATTTTTATAGGGTAATTATCAGATAAAATGCTAACTGATTTTTTTTTTTTTGCTTTTATATCTTGAGTTTAATGCAGCAGATCTGTAACCAGCATTAACCATCCTTTTAGAGGAGGGGTGTAAAGAGGAGGCTTTAACTGGCTTGGTGCTTGATTCCCCTTAAAAACCCACCTCTCTCTCGTCACCAAGTGTGCTGCTCCATGTTTTGGGTGGTTGTGGATTTGTTGTCTTTGTATCCCGCACTTGAGCTTGTGTTACCTCATATAAACACATATATAGAAATACAAAGAGGTCTGAATGTCTTAACACTCACTGGTTTGCACAAGCCTGCGCTGAGATGCCACACTCAACATCCACACACAAGAGAAGCCAACTGAAAAAAATCAGTGTTGACAGCAGCTCTCGTCTGTGAGGAACAGGGTAGTAGCAGGAGCGAGAGAGAGAAAGGAGAGGGAGGAGGGAGTGAGAGTCTGAGAGAGAAAGAGAGGGAGAGAGAGAGATAGACTTGTGCATTGAGAGCCAGCCTCAGCTTCTATTGTGTTAAGCAGGCAAGTGAAGGCGTTTAAGCAGCGGACTTTAAACCCACAGGCGCAACACTGGTCACCGCTGTAGAAACCCCCGAAATCAGAGGACAAGGCACCATGGAGGAGGACATGGATGAGGGACAGACCCAGAAGGGTAATGGAATGCTTTTTCCCCCATTGTTTTCCAATCCATCTTTTCGAGTGTGTTGTTTACCTTTGTGCCTAATCCCTCACTGCTTTTCATTGTCTGTGATCTTGTGGATTATAAAACGAGGTTATGAACACTATCAGAATATAGTTTATCATTTTTTTTTTTTTTCCATGATGGAAGAAGTGTATTCTGACATATTTTCGATTACAATTTTATTATGAATTCATCTTTGTTGCATCTCATGGTAACACTGATGCAATTATGCCTGTTTTTTAAATATAGGAAAATAACACGTCTTAGCAGATATGATGCTTACATTCTTAAAAGAAATGAAATTGTTCGATTTTTGATAGGTCAGTGATTGTTTGAGGGGTGTGTGCAGGGGATGGATCCCGTGTGAGCTTGTGTGTGTGTATGTGTGTGTGTGAACAATCTGATGGGTCTGTCTTTGTTTGCCGCGCATTTCTGTCAGTCTGTCTGAGGAAGGCTGAGACAGATGGTAGAACCATCTTCTGCATTCAGTGAACATTTAAATATTCGTCCTAATTCAGCCATTCTTTCCCCCGTTTATTTTCTGGCTTGGTCTTTCATTTGTTTGCTTTGTGTGAGAGGGAGCTTGCTATTTATAATACCACCATTTGCAGGGGCTGAGGTTTCGAGCTCAGGGTGGGAATCACTGTATATTTTTTTTTTCTTTGGGGGTCTATAAAGAAATGTTTGCAAATGACTGCATGGCGATGAGCCGAAAGAAACAGAATAAAAATAATCAAAATAGCAGCCTTCTGAACTCTCTCTTCCTCCTCCTCTCACTCCATCTATGATGGCTCTTTATATTTCAGCGATTTTCCCCTCCTCCCTTCAAAAGCAGTGTGATGATAGCAGCCATGTCAGGTCTGCTGTGCTTAGACTGTCAGTGGGCTTGTGTGATATTTAACACTTGAAATATGAGAGAATCACTGATTTATGCTCAACCTGCAGGGGTGCTTTGGTGTTTTATTATTGTATTTATTGTTTATTTGATTTGTTGAACCAATAGATGCCATGATTGGATGCATCTGGTAATTTAATAAAAAAAATTATGAATGCGTAAAATCTGTAAAAATAAATAAAATAAAACAATTCAAAAAAAGATTTGCATATAGCTAGATGTTTTATATATATATATATATATATATATATATATATATATATATATATATATATATATATATATATATATATATATATATATATAAAACATCTCATTTAACAGGTTTTTTTTTTTTCTTGAATATTTTCATATGCACATATGTGAGTTAGATTTCCAAACTGATCTGATGGAATTTGGGAATCCCAAAAAGCAAGACGTAGTAAAAACTTTGACTGATGAACATTTATTAGTTTATAAATTCATAAATATTTGTATGTAATTATTGTTGTTGTTGTTTGTTAATAAAAACATTTTAGGTGACCAGCATTTTTCCATCAGCATTTACATTTGTTATAAGTAGTTTTTATTTATTTATTTATATTTAAATATTTTTTTATTGCATTGCACCATACAATTCTGTTTGAGCTACAGGAATACTTTACAGTTTAGTCAAACCAAAACAAAAGATATAATGCCTTATTCAGTGCCATTTGACCTGACACACAATACTTACTAATTCTACAATAACTGGAACACACATTTCTTAACTCCACAACAGAAAACCATCAATCTCATAATCAGTTGTAGTATTCACAGATGTGCACTGACCGGTGTGCTGACCCTACCGCTGCACAATAGATGGAGTGGGGAACTAAGCGGCCTCATGGGAGAATGGACATTTCATTACCTCTCATGATTATTGGATTAGAGGACGTTAACACACACAGATACCATCCCACTCCTCATCTTTTATTTATGGATTTTTCCTGCAAATTTCTCTCATCAGTCCCTGTTGACTGTGTAACTTCATCTGCTGATAAGATTCTGATAAGAGACACTCATAAAGTGAGTGCAGCATTGTGTGCTGTTATAGAATAAAACATTGTGAGGGAATTTACATGTGTTTAACAATATAAATATTGATACACAGTTTAGCACAGATTTTTGTCCATTAGCTCAAATGTATTTTACTTGCCAGTTCAATGCATCTGTTTGCCTTCTGATATCAGAACCTGACAGAAACCGGGCAATATGACTAAATGTTAAAGTTGTCTTGCATAGTGAGATGTATTTAGTTGATTTCTTTTTTTTATAGTATACCTATATTTTGTTGTACTGTGCATGTAAACAAACTCACTTTTAAGAGATTTGTATGCACACCATTGCATGTTGTTATGCCTCTTGTACTAATTTAAGCAGCTCAGCATGTAACAAACCCGTTTCATAATTAATATCAAATGTGATTGGCTGGTGCATTACGCTAGGATTAATAGGATTTGTTTGTATATTCCATTCAGTCTTTATCCTTTCTCTTAGGTGTGATGGATATGTAAAGAACCACATTGTTTTAAACTGCGATGTTGAAATGGAAATGAAAGCATGATTGAATTCTATACCTCTGTGGGATGCAAGTTATCTGGCAATCCCATTTCCTTCCTGTTTTTCATAAGCACAACCTTGCGAGATCCAGAGGCAACCCTCTAATCTGGAAACTCCTATTGTTCGCACACTCCAGTCAAACCTCTTAGGGACACTGATGTTTTACTAATTTAACTCAAAACCGAATCATGGCTATTAAAAGAAAGTGAATTCTGTGCACTATTGTTTTCCCTATTGTTTTCAACAAGCCAAATGACCATGAGAACAGATAATGGAACATGAAGCAGTTTATTTAGATAGCTTTCCATTACGTTTCGGACATTTCCTTCAACACTAAAACACAACACAATGCAATACTATTCAAAAATAAGTCTAAGAGGCCTGTGAAAAATATATATTCCTTACAGAGAATATGGTACCTTCCAAAGTATATGGTACCTTGGAAAATATTTTACAGTGTATTTTCTTTAAATTGTATTTACAATTGGTGTATTTATAATCCAAAAACAAATGAACAACATACTACCCTCTTAAAAAGGGTGTTTTTGCAGTGATGTCATGGAAGAACCTTTCAGTGCACCATTTTGAAGAACATTTGTGACTTAAGTAGCACATTTGATTCCGGAAGTCATTAGGATATTAAGTAAAGATCATGTTCCATTAAGATATTTTGTACAATTATTTTGTACTACTATAAATATATAAAAATGTAATTTTTGATTAGTAATATACATTTCTAAGGACTTTATTTGGACAAATTTAAATGCAATTTTCTCAGATTCCAGATTTTCAAATTTATGTATCTCTGCCAAATTTTGTCCTATCCTGACAAACCATAAATCAATGGAAAGCTTATATATTCAGAATAAATCAATGTACAAATAAGACCCTCATCATTGATGTTGTGCTCCAGGTTCACATTTAAAAAATCTACAGAAACTTTTTCCAAGTATAAAGAACCTTATCTGCATTTGAAAGGGTGCATGGATGTTCAAGATTCTTCATGGCACCCTAAAGAAATGTTATTTATAAGAGTTCTTGGAGACCAAATGGGCTCCTTTCAACTGAAAGGAGGAAATTGTGAGAATCTTCCAGCGACCCCAGCAGCAGCAGCAGCAGTGGGGTTGGATGAAGTCGTGTAGTCTCGGCCGTTGCTGCTGCGTTGGGTGCTGGACTGTGTTTTCCCCCAGTAATCCTTGTAAATGTGTCTCCCATTCAGCCTGTTTGCCTTTGAATCTGTTGACACACGGCGCTGTAAGTGGGTCATGGTGCGCGCACAGGCCCGGCCCATTCTTAGGGCCTGCACCTCCATCGTCATGGCAACCCTGCTGGTTGATTAAACATGCGCAGATTCGCGGCGTAGACGTGCGGTGATGAAAACCTGCGTGTTTTCAGGGAGGGGTCAGCGATCGAGACTCAGCGTCCCACATGTAGCCACTTGATGTGACTGAGTGCAATTGAATTTGAATTCGTTTTATCTGGATAGAAAAAAAAAACGGCATTTGGGTTAATGAAATGCTAATCACTTTAAATTGACGAATTATTCAAATCCTATTAAAACAAAGGCCGAAGAGGGCCCGGCTGAGCTGGTTATGAATGGAGAGTGTAAAAGTATTTTCATAAAAATAATTTCACTACGTTAACCAACACTTGCATCTGTTTTCCTCTCCATCTGCCTGTCTCTCTGACTCCCACCGTCGCAATCTCTTATCCCTTTACTCTCGCTTTCTCTCTCCCTTCTGTGGTGCGGATTAGCATTAGCGACTACAGCCTTTTGTTGCACGATCTTTGAAGAGCCTGTGAGAATGTTTCTGGATATCAGGGTGACCCCTGGTTCGCGGTGACCCCACAGTCCCAGGGATTAATTGGAGGTTGGGGGTGGGGTGAGGCGGGAGTGGCACTGGGGCTGTCAGACTGACAGATGGGTGTTGGGCTTGGGTGGGGTGATTGAGGGACATGGGGGAGGTGTAGGGGCGACAGGGCGGGAGCAGTGATTGCTTTATTATTAGAGGACCCTCCGGGATAGTGCTTTTGTTTATGTTGTTAAGGTTAGGCCTGTCTTTTGTGTGGTTTAACATCTGAAAACAATATACAAATGCTAGTGTTAATCTGTTAATAATGTTTGAAAATTGTATAGTGTGTGTGTGTAATAAAATAACATTTTGGCTAATGAAATCAATTTTGTAAAGTTTTATATCAAGTTTTAGTAACCAATAACAACTTTGCAGAATACATTAATGTGAAATTCATCTAGAAAGTTTAGTTTAGTTTAATTTTTAATAGATTAATTAATGAATTTTCAGACTGGCTCCTCAAACTTTTGGTTACATTAAGCATATCAGTGAAACAGTGAAAATATAAGATTTTAGCCAATAATAAAGGATGCTAATAAAAAAAATGAATTTAATTCAGTAAATTTGGATACATACTCTTATTCAGAATCATATTTATTATAAAATACTTGCAAAGTCTTTGCATTGTTATATACAAAAAAAAAGGAGTTCATGTTTTCCCAAAAAATGTGCTGTGTCTTTTGAGCCAGTAGTTGATGGTTGAACTTTTCTCATTATTCTTCAAGAATGTTTGGACTGATTTTAATGGTTTAGTTTAGTATCTTGGAATGAAATTTGGTTTCTTTTATAACAGAGAGTTGCATTGGTACGGTAAACCATTTCTGGCTTTGGCTGCACTATATAAGATAATGAGATATTTTATCTGCATGTGATCTGTTGTGAATCTTACCACTGAGGCTATCCTGTGAGAATTTGTATTGTAAATTAGATTCAGTGCTCTGTATTAACAAAGTGTGCAAGCTGCATTCAGTTCTAATGCTATTTAATGGTCTAAAACCCTTGAGTGATGAATAAAATGTTGCATTATAAGGTAATGTAATTTGTGGTGGATTCAGAACATGTGATTACTCTCAGCCAACCAGGAGTCATGCAGTGGTAGTAATTCAAGTAATACTTGAAATTAAATATATATTTAAATATGACATTAAATGTTTAAATGCAATAATTTTCTTAGACAACTATATATATATATATATATGTGTGTATGTGCTGAACATTGCAAACCTATAGATCTATCAAGTACTACAAAGAATCAGATCCTGTCTATATTCTTACTCTTTGCAATCCAAAGCAGTTGCTATGGCAACAGGTTGATCCATTGCCAAAGCCACTGTAAAGCTAGGTCTGAGGTTCATTACAGTATAATAACCATAGCAGTGTTTGACAGTATTCAATAATTCACATTCAAAGGCCTGAAATGGGAGCAAACCACGCTCGTAACTCTTCGCAGTGTAAATCATGCAAGTTCCTGCACTCGTATTATAAGGACTGGCAAACAAACACTGAGTAGGAACATATGCGGGCTGAAATCAAAGTTTATTCTTCCTCTGTAAGTACAAATGCCAAACTTCCCACACTGCAGAAAATGCAGTTTGGAACGATTATGTAGAAATGTGAATGTAAAAAACAGTCATTAACTGTATAGAGGCTAAAAATGTAATAAGAAAAAAGACATGCATGTAAATTTACTGTAAAATAGTCTAACATAGAAACTATATTGTAATTTATGCTGTATATATACATATATATAATATTACTATTTGGTTAAAACATTTTTTTATTATTAAATAATGTAATTTTAGATAAAGATATATAAAATATATGTTATATTAATGTTAAATATGACTATTTATAAAACAAGACTAAATTTTTTTTTTAGTTTTTTATTGTCATCTCATAATGCTGAAATATTATCACTGTATTTTTAGTCAATTTAAAGGTGACATATAATGAAAATCTGACTTGTTCCATGGTCAAGTGCTATAATTGAGTCCCTGTTCATCTACCAACCCCCCCAAAAATGTCAAAAATAAAAAAAAACTTTTTTTTTTAAAAACTTTTTCTGCAAGCTTGTAAAAAAAAAAAAAGTGGCTCAGATTAAAAAGGGGATCTGATTATAATATTACCGCCCCTTAATCTGAAAGTTACCACCCACATCGTCGCCATTGTGTTTCACAAGCGACAACGACGTGCCAGTTCTAACGCCTTGGCAAAAGTTCCAGAAAAGCATTAAAACATTTCATACAGTACATTTTTAACATATAAGTGAGTACAAAGTTGCTAATATAAATATCTCACACACTTAAATAGACATAATGAAATGCAATAAACTTAACTGCAAGTTTGTTTTCTTCTAAATATAATCCACTTGCCTCATCTTTTGCAGAGTTGTGAAATCTAAGCTTAAAGTAATGAAACACATGAAAGCAATCATTTGGAAAAGCTTAATCAGAATGACTAAGTGTCAAAGTCCATCCTCGCATCCTACTATCCATTTTGTTATTCATGAATCATACTGTTATGATTCACTCCGATATATGATGCCAAGGGGAGAATTTAAAATAGTCTGCCGCAGGGACAATTTTGCACATCATTGGAGAGTAACACACACACGAGAGAGAGAGCGAGAGAGAGAGAGAGGGAGATTCAACTGGACCTCACTGGACCCTCAGACTGAATGGACTGAGGATTTGCTTCCAACCGTCTGGGTACTTGTTAGTCTTGTCAGGCAGCTAGACGCTTAGAAGAGCACAGAAGACTACTTACACTAGCTTTGCTTTCTGTGCAATAAAACCGCAGTTAAATGACAGAAAACTGTGGAAATTAATCTTAATAAATGAAACAACAAAAAAAACTAAACCACAAAACCAAATATGATAAATAGATCAAACACAGACACACAAAACTCTTGAAGATTAAAAAGCATCTTGTTTCCCTAGCCGTAGCTTTCAGATGAATAATATGAGTTTTTTTTTTTCTTCCTCCTCTCAGGATGTATGGAGTGTTGTCTGAAATGTTTAGGAGGAATCCCTTATCCATCCCTGATTGCCACCATCCTGCTGTATGCTGGAGTGGCGCTCTTCTGTGGATGTGGACATGAAGCTCTTTCTGGTACGGTCACTATCCTCCAGAACTACTTTGAGGTTATCAGGGGACCTGCAGATGGTCTGGATGTCTTTACAATGTAAGTATCTGCACCATTTCTCACTGTAGATTTTCATACATATAAATATTAAATACAGTTCAAATTATATAGATGTTATATACATTTTTTAGATAGTGTTTTTTTATATATATATTTTTATGCAGCAAAAAAAAAAAAAAAAAAAAAAAATATATATATATATATATATATATATATATATATACACACACACACACACAATTTTTGGTACCCTTGGTAAATATGATCAAAGAAGGCTGTGAAAATAAATCTGCATTATTAATCCTCTTGATCTTTTTTTTTTTCTAACCTTTTAATTGGAGAATTTAAAATGGGGGGAAATATCTTTTTTTAAATACATGTTGGACACAATTACTGGTACCCCTAGAAATTATTAAGTAAAATATATCTGAAATGTATTCCCGTTCATATTCATAATTTTGAGCACACCAGGGTCATTATGAACATGAAATTTTCCAGCCATGGCTTCCTGTTTCACAGAAATATAAACAAATGAATCACCCATCACAATGAGAAAAACCAAAGAATATATTTCTGATGTGCCGAAAAAAATAATTGAGCTTTACAAATTAGAAAGTGGCTTTTAGTCAAGTCAAGTCACATTTATGTATATAGCGCTTTAAACAAAATACATTGCGTCAAAGCAACTGAACAACATTCATTAGGAAAACAGTGTGTCAATAATGCAAAATGATAGTTAAAGCCAGTTCATCATTGAATTCAGTGATATCATCTCTGTTCAGTTAAATAGTGTCTGTGCATTTATTTGCAATCAAGTCAACGAAATCAGTGTAGATGAAGTGACCCCAACTAAGCAAGCCAGAGGCGACAGCGTCAAGGAACCAAAACTCCATCGGTGACAGAATGTAGAAAAAAACCTTGGGAAAAACCAGGCTCAGTTGGGGGGCCAGTTCTCCTCTGACAAGACAAAACCAGTATTTCAATTCCAGGCTGCAGCAAAGTCAGATTGTGCAGAAGAATCATCTGTTTCCTGTGGTCTTGTCCTGGTGTTCCTCTGAGACAAGGTCTTTACAGGGGATCTTGAGAAAAGAGCTTGAGCTGTGAAAATGTCCATTTCCACCATCAGGGCAAGACTTAAGATGTTCCAGTCAACAGAACATATTGTGTATCTGCCTGGAAGAGGACATGTGTCTATATCATCCTAATGCACATTGAGAAGGAGAGTTTGACTGGCCAAAGACTCTTCAAGGATCACAGTTTGAGTTTCAGGGTCAAAAATCCTTTAAAAGAAATTATTATCACATACCTTCATCACCACATGTTATTTGAGAGGAACACCTTGTCGCGACTCGTGTCTGAAGCATACATTGAAAAAACACCAACGAGTTGGCCTAACCCTAACCCTAACTCTGACGTCACTACCTATAAAGAGGCACCGGGAGAACATGTCATTCACTTAGTCTTCACTGACTGTTCTGTTTGAAGCGTGCATCTGAAAGAACTGGTAAGAGCAATCTTTATCCGTCTATCATGGCGACTACTAGCAAGCTTTTAGACAATGTATGCATCCGTGTAAAAAAGGAGGTAATCTGCATGTATTGTGAGCATTTTTTCAGTGAAACAGATCCGCTCTCGTTCGTCTCTCTTTCCGAGGAAAAAAAGGAAAAAAGGCAGCCATCTGCTTCCCGTGGTTCTGAACCTGCCACTGCTGAGGTACGGAGGAGACTGAGCTCGTGAGAATTTCAGGTGGATCTGTCTGAATGGTTTAGAGAGGCACTTTCCCTTTCGCGCTCGTCGGCGGTGGACGCATGGTGGTCAGTGTGCATGTGAACACTTTGCACACTTTCTAAAATCCACATAATTGGTAAGTGTGCAAGCAAAAGTCTGCCCACTTTCTGAAATCCTGTATGGTAAGGGTTACGAGCTCCACCTCATTCCCTTTCTTGAGATGTTGGTTCCTTGGACTCCATTCAGCCAGTGTATATTTGTTTATACACTTCAAGCATCGCTTCCCTCCACATGAGGGGCTATTTGAGCGATTCTCATGGTGGTTTAGCAGCGCTCCCCTTTTCCAAGAAGGGTCGCCTATGAGTGCGCTACTCTGAGATTTTTTTCTAAACTCTCATAGAAATGGTACAGTTGGTACTTAGTGTTCACCATGATTCTGGCCTGCACTCCCCTCAGCATGGCGGCATTGGTATACTGTTCCCCATAGTGACCCCTAGAGGACGTAGTTTGAAGTTCCCTTGAAAGGGAACTTCTCAGGTTACGGATTTAACCATGGTTCCCTGAGTAGGGAATGAGACACTGCGTCCTCTAGCTCCCTGCCATGCTTCGGATGCAAGCTTCAGACGAAAAAGTGAATGACATGTTCTCCCGGTGCCTGATTATAATCGCGCCGGTAGTGATGTCAGAGGCTGTTGCCGGCCAAATCGTTGGTGTTTTTTCAATGTATGCTTCAGACACTGGTCACGACGAGGTGTTCCCCATAGCGGCCCATAGAGGACACAGTGTCTTGTTCCCTACTCAGGAAACCATGGTGAACCTGAGAAGTTGTTTAGCAGCAGATACGTTTGGTGAACACAGAGTTAAAAAGTACCCATGTGTACAATTAAATATACTGCTGTGTTTTTTTATTTTGTGAGCCTATATTTCTGCTGGAGGTCCTGGATAACTTCTTTAGACAAATGGCATCACTGATTCTATCAAATGCCAACAGATAAAAAATCTAAAAGTGGCTGACTCTGTTAGAAATCTTGTAATGGGCCATGTTTGGATCTTCCAGCCAGACAATAATACAAAAAAAAAACCCTTAAAAAACATAAAAATGGGTCACTGGGCACAAAAGCAAGCTTCTGCTATGGACATTGCAGTTTCCTGAGCTGAACCATAGAAAATGAGTGTGGTGAACTGAAGAGGAGAAGCACGGTCATGGAGCTGGGATTCTGAAGGATCTGGAGTGATTCTGGATGAAGGAATGGTCTCTGATCTCTTGCCAGGTGTTCTCTAACCTCATCAGGCATTATAGGAGAAAATGAGTATTAGAGAAAAAGATTTCTTTCATAATGATAGCCCTCCCAATAATATATATATCTTTATTTTTTTTATTTTTTTTTTAAGGATTTTAAAATTTTTACTGGAAAGCTAGAGAAGGTACCGAAAATTGTTTTTGCAGTGCATTTAAATATATATACTGACTCATATAGTAACTGGCTTGATTTCCTCCATTCCCACAGCATTGACATTATCAAGTATGTGATCTATGGCATTGCCTCTGCATTCTTCGTGTATGGCATTCTTCTGATGGTCGAAGGCTTCTTTACAAGTGGGGCCATCAAGGACCTCTATGGAGACTTCAAGATCACCACCTGTGGACGCTGCGTCAGTGCATGGGTGAGAAATCACTGGGGATGCTTCATGCATTGTAATTTACAAAAGGGCAACGGCAAAGCCACTAAAAGTAACTGCCGCACATAAATATGGCATCCGTTTTATAGGCTATAAAAGATTACAGTACATATTGAACTCTACAAGGTATTCTCCTCTCATCTCTGCCAAATAAAAACATGAAATACATTGTGGATGCAATTGTTGTAATTAATTTATAATGCTTATAATTTTGCCTTTTATTTACTGAATTGTTTTATTCTCAATGAATTTCTAATTTGGTGCTTAATTTGACATTTGGATATTAGTCTTAAACTCTCTTTTTCTTCAGTTCATCATGCTGACGTACATCTTCATGTTGGCTTGGCTGGGTGTGACAGCATTCACTTCTTTGCCAGTCTTCATGTATTTCAACATCTGGACCATTTGCCAAAACACGACCGTTCTGGAGGGAGCAAGTTTATGTCTTGACCCGCGCCAGTTTGGTATGTTTTACAATCTGTGGGTTTTAGTCCCAGATGTTTATTTGTGGTTAACTGTGTAAAGAAAAACGTTTCAATGATCATTTGTTTTTATTGCTGTAATTTTGTTTTTTCTTTCTGCTAGTGATCCACAATGCTGGGAAGGTTACTTTGGAAATGTAATATGTTATAGATTACAAGTAACCCTATTCAAAATGTAATAAGTAGTGTAACTTGTAACTGATTACATTTGATTATTTCTAACAAATGTTTCTAATGAACTATTTATCATTTGTAAATATTTAAACCAGGCATGGTTAACCTTTCTGATTACTGTCAAACATCCCTCATCACTTGAATTAAGAGGATGGATAATAATTAAATTTGAAAGCACAGCCACCACAAAATAATACTTTCACATCTCTTTTTGATTTTTACATTTCCAGCACTGGAATGCTTTTTATCACTATTATTCAACATATCCTTGCTTCTTGTGGAAAATATTCAAATGTAACCCACTTTGTAATTGTTAACATTTTAATGAGTAACGGTAATTATAAGACACTTTTTCTTAGTAACTGTAATGGATTACAGTTACATTTATTTTGTAATTAGATTACATTATGCTTTTACAAGTAACTAGTTACTCCCCAGTATATTATAAAGTGTAATATTCATTTCTATCACCTCATATACCCTAACAATATTTATTTTAGGTGTTGTGCCCATTGGTGAGGAGAAGACTGTATGTGCAGGATCAGAAAAATTCTACAAAATGTGTGAATCAAATGAGGTGAGTAAACATCTGTATGAAGTAGACAGGTACACTAAAGTCCAACGATGTCAAATGGTTGTATAGATTATTTCCACAGTGAAAAGCAATCCAAAGCTCATTTCTCACTCAGTATTTTTTTCTTGAAAGCTGGATATGACTTTCCACCTGTTTGTGTGTGCCTTGGCTGGGGCCGGAGCAGCAGTCATTGCCATGGTGAGTTTTTGACGACTAAAATACAATTTTATTTAGTTCAGACAATAGATCTTAGAGAAGAGGTTTGACATATGGGTTCAGTGCTGTTTAAAAAAAATGCATCGAACAAACAAACAAAAAATAAAACATTAAGTTAGTAATGCAGCCAAATGTTGTTAATTTGTACTACATCAAGGTAAAATGTAACATTTAAATCACTCTATACCACAATCATGATGACATTAATGGTGAAGTTTGCATCATACCAAAATATGTAAATACTATAAAAAGCAACTCTTAGTTTAACATAAAATGAAACTTGCTCCATCTTTTTGCAGGGATTACTTTATATATTATATAATATTAGAAGCTGTTCTAAGCTGGTAAAAAAATAGAATGCAAATTGTGATGTGAACAAATTTGAACTTCCCTCTTTTAAACCATCAACAATGTGTTGTTTGGGTGATGATGCTGCAGACAGAATTAATGACATCACCGTCTTCAGCTCCTTTATGTGAGTCTAAACTGGAATGGGATAAAGTAATGAATCACTGCCACTGTATTCCTAGGGCATTCTGGGAAAATCTCTTCTTTTTTGAGCATTGGGGATGTTGTCAGCTCTCTCTTATTGGCTTTTTTTTTTTGTTATTTAACATCGTCCTTTTATCTTTGTGGCTGTTTTCATTTTCCTCTCTCTCTCTCTCTCTCTCTCTCTCTTTTTCTCTCTCTCACCAAACACACACACGCACTCACACACACACACACAGAGAGAGAGAGAGAGACGCTGGGCATGTCGTTTTGTTGTCATGGAAACTGCGAAAAGAAAGGCCCTAGAGCTTGTAGCAAGCAGCACTCAGTAATTTGCGAGGAACCATTTTCTGAAAAAGAGAATGTGGTTGTTAGTCTGGGATGATGTAGCAAATTATAGAAAGAGCTTTTCTGTCCACTGCTGTGGAAAGAGCAAATTTAACTGATTGATGAACACAATGCGTCCTCACACTCTCTGGGAAGGGTAATAATAACCAAGCTTTTCTTTTGTCAGGGTGAGAAAATCAGGGTGTGGCACTATTCAAATGAGCATGCATAATGTCAGTCTGATTTGCATAATGATGCACTGAAGTAAACAATATATGGTGTGCTCTGATGCAGTACAATAATTCACGCATAACCTATTTTTTATATGTATGTAATTTAGCTCAAATCAAGACTACTGCTGCTTATTCTTCCACACATGTTGATTTTATGTAGTCTGGGAGAACCCTTTATACATAGTTTCTGTGCACACTTGTAAATCCTTTGCTAGGTTGCATAATATTAACTAGGGCCTTCATCAAGGTATTTTGGTGCATATTTAAAGTAGACTGTATGCCAGCAGGTATGAGAGGAGTCTGGCTGCTTTACAATGCTGCCTCCTGCTGGTGTCACTGCTAATTTTAGCGTGACAAACATGCGTCATCACAGTCTGCTGTCAACGTGCAGATCTGTCTTTCTTGTTCTAAATTAATTAAAACAAACTGTAATACACAAACACTACTAGTAGTAAGTTTTTTTTTTATTATTATTTTATATAAGAAGTCTCTTATGCTCAGGACTGAATTTATTTGGTCATAAATATAGAATAAAACATAATAAAAACAGTAGTATTTTTTTAATCTACAACATATTGAGCAGAAAACACTTATTCAACATTAATAGGATGAGAACAACTTGATTAGTAATATGCATTGCTAAGAACTTAATTTCCAGATTTTCAAAAAGTTGTATCTCATCCAAATAATGTCCCATCCTGAAAGATGATGTTTTCAGATGATGTATAAATCACAATTTAAAAAATTTGACTCTAATGACTGTTTTTTTTTAGTCCAGGGTGACACACACACACACACACACACACACATAGATAGATAGATAGATAGATAGATAGATAGATAGATAGATAGATAGATAGATAGATAGATAGATTTGATTGATGAAATTGTATCAGAAAGATATAAATGCAAAGTTTTAGATGACTCTCTATTGCCGCTATTTAATATTTTATGGTGTTGCTTCAGATCCACTACTTGATGGTGCTGTCTGCCAACTGGGCCTACGTGAAGGATGCATGTAAAATGCAGAAATACGAGGACTGCAAGTCCAAGGAGGAGCAGGAGCTGCACGACATCCACTCTACACGCTCCAAGGAACGGCTCAATGCCTACACATAAGACAGGAAGCAGCAGTGAGGGCGAGAGGACCCTCAGTGCTTTCACTTCCTGTTGAAGGGAGTTTTGGCACTGGTGCAGTCCAGGTGGTGTGTCGTATGACCAACCCCATGGCCAACCGATTACCTCTCGCACAAACATTATTATTATTATTATTATTATTATTATTATTATTATTAGTGCTAGCAGTAGTGTTGTAGTTTTTTCACTTTATTGTATTTCTTTTTTTTTAAGAGATTGTGCTGGTTCTTTTTTTTTTTTTTCACCAAATATAAACATCTTTGAATATGTTTTTCCTTTCAACACATTTTAGTATTAATACATGAATCATTGTTATGTAGAGGGTCGGTTACTGGGGTGAAAAAAAAGCACATTTTCATGTGTGTCTGTCTCTTAAGGTCTCATTATCAAGGACTTAAAGCATGAAAAAAATTGTAAAACAAAATAAGATAATTATTCTCTCTCTCTCTCTTTCTTTCTCTCACTCCTTCTTTTTTTTAATCATCAGAAGGTATGAAGCCCGATAACAGCAGATGGCTTGCTCATTCTGCACTATTTTGGTAAAAGAAAACTCAAAAACTGAGACAGAAAAGACAAAAAAACAAAATTAAGATATAACAGATGTACCATAAAGTGTTTATTTATTATTTTTCTACAGATGTCATCGCATAGCTTATCAAGATGATTACAAAAATGACAAAATGGTTATTATTTGCTTGCCCGTGCCAGTCCTGTTTTCAGACTGCATTGTGCCAGTAGATGGTGTTATAACTTCTCTAAGAGGGAGAGGAACTTTCTGACCACTTTTAAGTGGAGATGAAATCTTACTACAGTGTCAACGACCCCCTCTTCAGCAACAATGCAACGCTCCCTTTACTGGAAGCAAGCGACACATGCACAAACCTACAGCGTTTTCACCCCCTTTTTTATTTTCCTACACAAATAGATATAGACACAGTTAAGCCGACAGGGTTTTTATTTGATGTTTTTGATTCTTAGCTTTTGTACATAGCCATTCTGTAAATGTATGTACTGTACGTTAGCACTTAAACTTCAGGTGAATTCGTATTAGATTGAAAAACACATTCCATGACAGGATAGGGTGGGCGGAGGGAGGGAGGGAGGGTGCTCTTCTAGAAACCCAAGAAAAAAAGGTGAAGGAGAAGCAAAAATCAGGCAACACGGTAATGTTTAGTGACAGATCACTTTCTTTTGGTGGGCTTTTTCTTTCCTAAGGGGAATATCACGATGAAAACAAATACTTAAAGAGCTTATATTATCTCAGTGACAGTTACTCGTTGTCTTGCTAACAAATCATTATTATATTGGACGATGGAAATGTCTTCTCATTCTTTTGATGCCTGGCAAGTCATGTTCTGTCAGTGTTTCTAAGAGCTAGTTTCGTGCACTTATTTGACCATTTTGTGAGCTCTTTCTCGGTGTAAGTGCATTGGGGTCCCGGCTGCAAAGTCACCCCCCTGTAATGTTAGGTAAAGACTGTGAACCTAAGTGTTATTTGTGGCATGGTCATGCATTCAATGGTAATCGTTTTTACTGGATCAAAAAATAAATAAATAATGATGATAATAATAATAATGGAAAAAATCAAAAAGAAAAAAAAAACAAGAAAAACAGTTTTCATTTCATCTTTTTATGAGTTTGTTATATGCGACTGTCTTGCAGGGTCATCCCTTTCCTCATAATGTGCAGTAATTTGAATCCTATGCTGAATAGGCTACATTGCGCTGAAACTCCTACTCTTCGATGGTAGTGTTTGATTTGTGCCTGTTTACTTTGTGGTGATCTTTCTAACTCCTGGGTCCTCCTCTCACCTTTCTATTACTATTGCTTGTTGAGCCCCAAATTAATTCTCTCTCTCTCTCTCTCTCTCTCTCTCTCTCTCTTACTCTCTCGCTCTCTCTCACTCTCTCTCACTCTCTCTCCCTGGCTCACTCTCTCTGTCCTCCTATACTAGTCTTTTTGTACTCTCACTAAGGAATGCTTAGTAGGAAGCTGTACCATTAATTTGTTTTGTACATAAATGTGCCAACCGCTTGACAGTGGCTTTTCTGACTGCTTGCATAAATAAACTACACTGGTGTACTTGTTAATAAAAACGGTTGTTGTTGTTCTTAACAGTCTGTGTATCACGTTGGAGTTATTCACTTCACACACACTCTAAAAAGTTTTGCTGGTTTACTGTTACGTGGGGAGACCTTAATGAATTGAATTTACTTCTGACTAAAGAGGATACACGAGGTCATTTGTAAACGTCAGATATAGAAAACGGTATTTTCAGTTGGTTGTATATGATATGTTTCAAATTACTGTGTTTATATAAGCTTTAGATATGTATTTTCTTGAACTCAGTTTGTTGTTCAATAAAAGTAACAAATAAAAGTTTCAGTGGTATGTACTACTAGGCTATTAGACCTTAAATCTTAAAAAAAAAAGTTCAGAAGCTCACCAAGGCTGCAATTACTTGATGAAAAAAAAATACAATAATATTGTGAAATATTATTACAGTTTAAAGGAACTGTTTTCTGTATTTATTTTAAAATGTAATTTATTTATGTGATGCTAAATTTAATTTTCTGCAGCCATAAATTCAGTCTTCAGTGTCATTTTTAAATAATTTAATGCATTTAAAAATAATAATAATAATCTTACTGACCCCAAACTTTTGAAAGAGCTGTTTCTACAGGTCTGTTATTTTGACTCAGACCACATGGAGGCAGGCTACAAAAGGACATCTCTCTTGTCTTATAGCCAACTGTATACTTTAACCTGATAAAGGCCTAATAATTTTAAGGTCTTATAATTTTTTTCCATATGGTTTTACAGCACTAATTTCAAGGTCTTGATGTTATGTTCAATAACCAAGGTGTTTTTTTTTTTTTTTTTTTTTTTTTTTTTTTGTGAACTGTAGAATTTATAGACACAAAAACATTTTTAGAAATCTCAACCTACTAAAATAAAACAAAAATTAAAAAATAAAGTTGAAAAGGTTTTACTGAAAAAAAAATTGTAATAATAATAAGCTATTATTACAAAAGTATAATAATATAAGTAGAGTTGCTTAGAGAATAATCTGTGGTTCTAGCACTTTTTGAAGACTTGTTATTTATTTACTAATAATGAATAAATTCCACAAAACTGAGCAGAAATTATTGTAACAAGGTAAATGCATGCAAACCAGATGTTGTTATAACATAAGGATGTTTTTAATTAAGCATGTTTTCCCTTGATACTCACACTGGCCTACTTAAAAACACCCTTGGCAATTAATAATTTTTTGACAAATTGGTGCTAAAGGGAACTCTATTAATTTTCTAATGTACCGTAAGCAGATTTTATTCATACTCAGTATGTTTTTGTCTCAGTATTTTCTGAAGCCATTATATATCTCTCAGACTCAGACAGAGTTTGGCCTGTCTGCGGCCTGCTCTCAGTAAATCATGACCTGTACTTCAGCTTACACACAGGTGTGATCTAGCCTCCATGCACGCAAACACTTCACAGCCAAAATCAGTTCATACACCAGGTGAAGGATGGAAAAGTGTCTGCGAGCGGTCACGTGATGATGCTGAAAGAAGAGCCTTCTCGTAGTTCTAGCCGATTAGTGTGTGCCTGCAGGGTTTATCCTCCTCCTCAAACTCAGTCTAACACACACTAACGCACTCATACACACAAATAACACACTCACACACACTTCCCATCCCACTCTGTTCAACTTTAGTAACCTACTCAGCCTTGAGAAATCCTCTTTCTAATCTGGGTTCCCCCCGCCCATCCCAATCCTCCCGCTCTTCTCGGCTCTCACCTGCTAGCATGCTAAACAAGATGTGGGCTGCAAGGCACTTTTCTTGTTTTTCTTGGTTTTCTTTGAGGACTGATAAAGGAGTTTTTGTCCACTGATGGTCGAGTGGGATCTGATGTGTGTGAGTGTGTGTGTCCGTGCTGGTTCATCCGACTGAAGGATGTATCGTCTGCTGGTGGCCCAGGTTCTGCTGGGCTGCTGGATCGGGGCACAACCCTTCTGTCCTTCCCAGTGCACCTGTGTGTACCACGGGCACAGCGACGGCACTGGCAGCAGGTGAGGAAACTCATTCTCTATAGTAGTAATAATGATCATAATAATAGCGTTTCATAAAACTGTATAATTGTGGTGTGTAAAAACAGGCATAATTTAGGTTTATAGTTTGATTTCTGGAATACAAATAGTGATGTAAGTAGACAGACATGGGAAAGTATAATGAACTGGAATAAACAAAAACAAAAACAAAAAAAATAGAATCATTTAGCACCTGGAGAAGTAGCCATTTACATTGTAACAACAGACAGATGTTCATGCATGTATAAATGTATAAGTTTGAATCTGACGGAAGAAAATAGAAGAAAATATATACAATTTTCAGCAATATAACAATTGCATAATACAATGTAATACAGATACAATAAATGTATTATTTTTCATAAAATCTGAATCAAAATAGGCAATATTTTTTGTTTCAACAAGGATAGACACATTTCATACTTGTGTTTTTAATGGCATATATCAATTTAAACACAAATATATTCGTGGTAGTTTATCTTGTTTTTTACAGATTGGCACTGAAGGGAAATCTGTTTTAAGTTTTGGAGTTTTAAATCTTTGAAAAAATATATATTTTTTTTCATCCAATTACAGTTTAGTATGTAAATGTGTATAGGCCTATTCATATAATTCTAATTCTAAATATACTTTTTAAATAAGTAAACTGGATTTCAAGTATACTAATAAGTAATTCACTTGAATATATTGAATATATAGTGTTTTTCTGAGTGGCATAGCCCCTATGATATGAATCCAAGGCTGCTGGTGTAACATAAAGGGTGATTATACATCGATATTATGAATCAGAAAAATGCTAATGTAAATGACATGAATCTAAAAAAAATCCTTTCTTTATGAGGCTTATGTTCTATAGACCTGGGGTTCTCAATTTCTGCTGGCCTTCTAGTTTAGCTCCTCAAACCCTAATAAAACTCACATGAACAAGCTAATCAATGTCTCCAGAAGATCTAGGAAGTTACAGGCAGGTGAGTTTGATCCAGGTTGGAGTTAAACCCTACAGGTAATTGGACCTCGAGGACCAGAGTTAAGAACCTCTGTTATAGGCTAATACAATCCACATTGAACATCACCACACATATGCTCATATTGGTCAAAGTGATAAACCTCTGCTCTGTCCCAGGTCTGTTCTATGCAATGACCCTGACATGTCAGATATTCCGGTTAACATCCCTGTGGACACGGTGAAGCTGCGGGTGGAGAAGACAGCTGTGCGTCGAGTGCCCACCGAAGCCTTCTATTACCTGTCCGAGTTACGCTACCTGTGGATAACATACAATTCAGTCACGTCTGTGGATCCTGGCAGTTTCTACAATCTGAAAGTTCTTCATGAGCTACGGCTGGATGGGAACGTGATCGCTACCTTTCCCTGGGAGTCTCTGAAAGAGATGCCCAGTCTCAGGACCTTGGACCTGCACAACAACCGCTTGACCAGTGTTCCTTTGGAGGCAGCACCTTACTTGGTTAACATCACCTACCTAGACATTTCTAGTAACAAGCTAACTACCCTTCCCTCTGACCTGGTGGACATCTGGCCTCCATTTTCAGGCATCCTGCCCAGTGCCAATGCATCACAAAAGATTGTTCTTGGTGGGTAAAAATGATGATGGCACATCTTAAATATGCATTATGATGTTATGTATCTATTATGACATTAGTTTTTAAAAATCTTTCTTTTAGAGGGTTACCATGTAGCAAAAGAACCCCAGTGTTTGAGGAGGATTCACATTAGCATTCATAGTAAGTTGTATGAGCTTTCCCTTGAGAAAAAGTTGTGCACTTAATTGTATTAAATGTGCACTTGTAGTGTACTTCATACCTTAAAAGTATATTTGTAACTGTACTTGGAGATAACATAATATTAATAAAACAGGCCACTTAAAAAGCATTCCATTTGGCAGACGCTTTATCCAAAGTGACTTACAGCGCATTCAGGATATACATTATTTTTTATCAGTATGTGTGTTTCCTGGGAATTGAACCCAGAACCTTTTGCGCTGTTAACACAATACTCTACCATGGAACCACAGGAACAATATTAAATTGTTATGTTTTAATCATGCTGATTCTGATGTGTTTACTTTTTTATGTGTATTGTGTCGACGTACTAAAGCGCATATAAAATACTGAATTATAATTAAGTGTGGTATATTACTCAATATTCAATATTACAACATTACATATATTTTGTAAATGTTAACTGTATTTAATTTAAATGTAACTATAAAATAAATTTTTATTTCAAACAAAAATGCATACAATCAAGAGTACAAAAACATAAAAGCATATTTGTTTATATTTGTAGTGCATATGCTGAAGTGTACTTCTTTTTCACAAGGGTAGGTTCACTAAAATGCAAAGTATCTGGGTGGAGGCATATACAAAATGCCAAGTAAAAAAGATTCAACAATATCCCTCTGTTCACCATGTATTTTTATCGTTAGTCCATGTATGATCTTTAAATATCTAAATCTAGGCTGTGTCTTCCTGGGCGCTCCCAAGTTAAGTACAGGCTAATCTTCTAATGGGACTTCCAACTGTCTGTAAAGCTCTGAGATTTGAGTTTCTTTGAAGTGCTCATCTGGGAAGAGGAGGATTCATACAGTACTGCATGTTTGCTCAGTGGCATCTAAAAAACAGATCCCAGCTGAAGAGAAAGTTAGAATAGTTTGATAGATCCATGTGTGTTTGACACAATGGATATACAATTCAAGAGTACACCTGTATGGCATCTAGTGAAAGTATAGAATGCTTTATCAGCTGGTGAAGGTGACATGCATTATCAATTTTGTGGTGAACATTTTTGCTTGTGTGATATTGCTTAAATTCTGTACTTTCACCAGGTGCAATGCAAGTGTAAAAATGAGCATAAATGCACAAAATCACCGGGATTTAGCCTGTATAATCAGAATATTAGCCGTTGTCACCATCCAGCTGTTGAATTGCATCAGTGGACCGTCTAATTTCCTCTTTACAGTCAACAGATCTTCATCCTGCCATAGACAGAATTATGGGCAGACTGTGGTGTTAATGTCCAACACCTGATGCATGCGAGCCAGACAAGACATCCTGGCTTCAAGATTTACAACTTTCTGATTTGATGGGAGTAAACTGCTGTTTTATCATAGTAGCTGAATAATAAATCAGTGGTCTTTATTTCAGCGTGTTGAGATGTTCAGTAAGTGAAGTAATGTTTCTCCATTCTGTTTCTGCATTAGGCAGTTCCCTTTATCCAAAGTATCTTATATTGTATTGAAGGTATACATTTTTATCAGTTTATGCATTCCATTTCAATCCTTTCAATTCAAATATGCAACATAAACATGACTTTGCTAGTAATATCATCTTGGTTTGATGTATAATTTTGCAAATACTTGTAGACATGGGTTGTGCAATTCAAAATGAATCAAAGCAGGATCATTCAAATTTGAATGTAAGGAACTAGAATTCACTTGACAGCCTTATTTGATAAGTGTTAAAAGCTTGGATTTTGAAGGTTTTTAGGCCTTTGTACCTAAAAGTATTGCTTTCATAAACATATTCTACGCAAATATTTCAATATTTGCAGGTCTACAGGACAACCCCTGGTACTGTGACTGTCGGATTTCCAAGCTCATTGAGTTGTCTAAGATGGCCAGCATACCTGTGGTGTTGATGGATCAGGTTCTGACATGCAGTGGACCAGAGAACTTAGCTGGCGTTCTGTTCCAGCGGGCTGAACTTGATCAGTGCAGCAAGCCATCAGTCATGACTTCAGCAACTAAGATCACTTCACCACTGGGCAGCAATGTGCTTCTGCGGTGTGACGCCACTGGATTCCCTACACCCACCCTCCTCTGGACCAGAGCTGATGGGACGACGGTCAATGTCACAGGTATGAGTGTCACAAAATATGCTAATGTGTGCACTTATAATCACCTAAAATCATACCATGCTAATAACATTTTTGAAGGGTTAAAAAGACTTTTAATCACATATAGTGCAGTTAACAAGTATACATGCTAGACAAGTTCAAGTTCATGCAAGACTGGTCCATTTTCAGCTGGGTTAAAGTGTTTACACAACATTTTAAAAAGACAAATTATCGTGAATGAAATCTATATTTTAAAGTGCAAACAAGGACTGCTTGATTAACAGTTATGGTACTGATATGATTTTTTTTTCTTTCAACATAATAAAGAAACTCATACAGATTTGGAATGACATGAGGGCGAGTAAATGATGAGAAAATTGTCTTTTTTTGGGGCAAACTATCCCTTCAATGTCAGCCAATTTTAGTGATTTGCCAAAGCATTATTATCAGTAAACTGTCCACCATTTTACATCGTGCATTCCTAATTTAATCCTCAAATGGTCCTTATTTCTTGCTTACACTTATGGTCAATATGACCCCAAAATTGATGGAGTAATTGTAAAAGATATATACGTTTTTGAATCATACAAATATTATATCATTTTTTGTTTGTTGTTTTACTTCTCATCTATACGTTAAATCGCTGTTTTGGGAAATATGAAGTACTTTTGTACCTATTTACTACAAAATTCCTCAACGTGAAATATTACATTTTCATGAAAAAAAAAATCACTTGCATGATGTTGTAAATTTGATTTAAGTTGTTTCTAGATATTGATTTAGGTATTATGTGTAGAATTCGGCCACCTGCTGGTTAATGAAAAACTTGTAGAAATTATATATATATTGTTTGTTGGCTATAACATGAAAAACAATTATTGTCTTTTTTGTATCAGGCAAAATTTACCTGCTGGTTCATCCCTAATAATTCATAACAATAAATGCATCTTTGGTGAGCATAAGAGATTTATTTTAAAAACATAAAAAAATCTACATCCCTGTAAAATATTGCTTTCATGAAGGCAGAATTTGAAAACTGATCATTCCTAATGTAAACATACATTGAACAATATCTAAAGCATCCTTTAATCTTTTTCTTAAAAATCTAAGTTATTGCTTACCATTACATGTCTCTGTAGTTGTGCAGGAATCTCCAGGTGAGGGGGTCCGTTGGTCCATCCTCAGTTTGCACAGTATCGGGTTTAAGGATGCAGGCGATTACCGCTGCAAGGCCAAGAACTTTGCAGGGAATGCCGAAGCATACATCACCCTGTCTGTGGATGGGGTGCAGTCCTCAACGCCGTCCCCACTGATAAACATCACCAAGAGGCCCGACGATCAACCTGTGACTTCTTTTGCTGGGACTAAGATGCCATTGTACACTACCTTAAGTCCTGCTCTTACAACCAGAGCTGCCATGACCACAGTTCCACCACTGACAACCAGGAAGAGTCCGGGACCAGGTGGAGGAATTCAGAGGTCTCCACCAGCTGGAGACAAGCCAGCTAAGATCCAGCAAAGCAAGGATGGCAAAGGTTCACTGACGAGTGAAAAGTCCAAAAAGAAAGCTGATCTCAAAGACATTGAGGTTGTGGAGGAGACAAGTGACACGGCGGTCTTACTATGGAGAGCTGAAGGTTTGCCAAGCGACTCGCTCGTAACAGTGTTCTACTTTCCATTTGATGCGAAAGACGATAAGGAGACGGTCGATACGGAAGTTGGTCAAGGGAAGCTGCTCTTGGAGTATCTGATGCCTAACCAGGTCTACACGGTGTGTTTGGTCACTAAGGGTTCGGTGGCTGGGAAAGAGCAATGTGTGGATTTCACTACTCTGGATAACGGTGGAGAAGATGGGCAGAACAAAATCCTGATGGTCGCCAGTGGGATCGCATGCGCAGTCGCGGTGCCTCTCATTGTGGTGTTGCTCTACAAGATCGTATGTCTCTGCTGTAAAGGAAACAGTAGCAGGAACAATGGACCAGACGACGATCTTTCAAAAGAGATGTATGTAAAGTTTGAGACGCTCACTATGAAACAAAGGACTCTGAATGGGCAGGCCAATGATCTTTGGGCGCGAAGGCAGACTCAGGAGTCGGAGAGGATGCTCCTATGCTCACGGTCAAGCATTGACTCTCAAATGACGTACAAGAGTGACAGCTCCAGAGCCGAGTATCTGTGCTAATGTATAGCACATCGGCTTTGTGTGTTACTTGGTATTACTTGGTATTAGATAAGCTGTGGCAACATCAGTTTTAAAAGATTAGCTCTTAATACGCTGTCAAACTCATTGCCTTACAAGACTTATCATGACCCACAAATTGTCTCATTGCCCATTTTTTGAAAGCCATATTCTTCACGCAATCACACACAATTATGTATTTTTATTTATTATTTTTTAAATGGAATACAGTGTACATAAATGTAAACATTCTGTATTTTTGTGTAGCCTATACTTCAACATATAATGAAGTAGAGTTACATATTATGTGTCTTGGAAATCTTAATTAAACCTTTTTACATTTATTTATTTATTTGTAATATTACTATATTCACATATGGTGATATGTGATTTAATAGATAAGTTAACACGCCAAATTCTCTTACGTTTGTTTTACATTTAAATGAGGTCAGAAAAGGATCAAACCAAGCAGAACCAGATACTTTGTTACGATATATTAACATTTCTGAGATGATGTGTGTGAGTTTGAATGATTATGCAGCATGTGCATTTGATGTTTCAGTCCTCTTCGTATTTTTATGTCTTCTCTATCTTTCTACCTCTCTATCTTTTGTTTAATTGTACATTTATATGCAATATCTGTGTAAATGTATGATTATGTGTTGTAAATCCTTTATGAGTGCCATGCATATCACTAAAATGTCCATATTCCCGTATTCTTCTATTGGAATGTAGAAAATTATTTTCATTTGCAATTCAGGATACAAGACAGCATCAGCATAATTTAGAATTTTCTATAAATGAAACCTGAAAAAATCTCAGCTTCCACAGAAAAAAAGTAAGCAGTACAACTGTAATTGAATTACCACAATATATATATATATATATATATTGTATGTTTTTTTACAGCTCCAAATCAGCATATTTGAAGGATCATGTGACACTGAAGACTGGAGTGATGGCTGCTGAAAATTCATCTTATTTTATTCAGATTATTTATTTATTTTTAATGGTAATAATACAATATTACTGGTTTTACTGTTTTGATCAAATAAAAGCAGCCTTGGCGAGCATAAGAATGTAGTTGCAATAAATTCTTACCAGTCCCGAATGCTACAAATGGTGGCATAAATTCATTATTAAATAGACCGGTGATTAGTTATCTTTAGTTCAGTACAAGTTTATAAAGTTAACACGTCAGTTGAATTAGTTATTGAATTCTGTCCAGCGTGACGTCATAGCGGGTCCTGTGAGTGTGTATCACAGCAGACATTGTGTGCATTTCCTACCCTGCTTAAGCACAAGAACAGGAAAGCTGTTGTCCCTGTACCTGCCACATTTTTCCCAGAGCAGTGCCTCTAATTTCTGTGACAATATGACAGTCATTCTTATAATAAGATTGCGTGTATGCGGGGTAAATAGGAAACGGGTGAAGCGTTTACAAGCCCTGTCCACATCACCAACCCTGGTGATTCTTCACTCACTGAGGCCCAGACAGAGCATGTGCAGACACAACAACACTGGTTTAATGGTTTGTGTGTGTATGTGTGTGTATGTGTGTGTGTGTTTGAGGGAGGAAGCATCCCATTACTCATGAGCAGCACAAAAAGGTGTGACCACTCCTACTGAATCACATGCATAGACTGGGACAGACCAGGAGGTGAACTCAGGGTGACTTGTGTTATTCTTTTAACTTTTTGTGTTTCTCATGCTCAGGCTCAGAGTCTAACACCAGGGAAAACCCTCTTCTGAGCCCTTGCTGGTCTCACCATGTGTCAAATTTACCATGGGGCTGTCAGGAATTTCATACTTTGCTTCCAAAACAACTAGAGAGCAGAAGGACTGGAGAGATTGAGACTCTGTGTGTATATGTGTGCCTGACACAAACCTGGCCGTCTTACAGGACTCTCACTTTCAGCCTGCTTTGTGCGTAAAGGACACCTCTAGGATTCAGATGCACTCTTTGTAGACTTTTCACCCTGGTTCTCATTTAGTTGGAGCTGGTTGGCTGCGTGTGTAAGATGTGCGGGGGTTACAGCTGCATGGTGTGGTGCTGTGATCAGGGAAATACCTAAGAGGAGAGGCCTGTATAACTGAGATAAGATTATGTTCTGGAGGACGATAGCAGCTACCTTTCATTTGTGGTTATGGGTGGTGCGTATAGGCCCTGCTGAAGCTTCAGGCCGTGTGGAAGGAGCATTATGCTGGGGTGGACGACCCTGGGCTGCGGGAAACTTCAGCTGTGTGGGTAAGTCCGTATGCTCATTGAAGTTTTGTTTGCGAGATGTTTCAATCAAACATTGGTGATATTATATATATATATATATATATATATATATATATATATATATATATATATATATATATATATATATATATATATATATATATATATATATAGTATAATATATATATAGTATAATATATATATAGTGTTTTATGTCAACATGTCTTGAGAGAAGACGTTTGAATAGTAAAGTTTGAGAGTCACCGCAGAGGGAAAGATTTGCATCAAATGATTTAAAGTTTGGTCTGTTCCTCATATAAAGCTATCAAGTGTGCCGGGAAAGATTTTAAATAAAACTCCAGTTACCATCCGTTTAATGATGTAGCTACTAAGCTACTTAAACACCAAAGTAACTTTGTGTTCCACAATAGAAAGAATGTCATACAGGAATGAACCACATGAGCTGAGTCAATAATGACTTGCAATGAATGGGTGAACAGTTTCTTTAATATTTAATAGAATGGCCATTAAATGTCCATGAAGAAATAACATCTTATTTGAAAACAAAAAATGTTAATGAAATTAATGAAAATGTAATTCTGAGTCTTGTTGGACCCACTGCTTTGGAGCCACAGTGAGAAGAGAATTTGACCCTCCCTTTTATGAATCATCATATTTATATCAGCATAAGTCTAAATATTTTGTTGAATACCTTTTTATCAGATTATATCTTAAATATGAAGAAAAACTCCCTTTATTTAAAAATAACATATTTATTAACAGCTTAACATAGTTGTTTTATTGGATTAGTTATTTGTTGCTTGATAGACTTTATAGAAATCTTCAATCCTTTGTGCTTAACTAGAACATCAGAATGCATCCTCATCTAGTTTGCAAATAGTGACTATTAATTAATATATACTAACCATCACCATATTCAACATTTTCCGTTATTTTCTCTGCACATCCTAGCAACATGGCTGTGTTTTTTTGTAATGCATTCAATCCTCCACCATGGTGTGTGTTGCTAAGATACAGTTGCTTTATTTCTACAGGCATCTGTGAGATCGATGTGTGAACCTCTCCCTATTAAAGCATGAAAAGAGCTGTCTCTTAGCAACATTAATTCACATCCTGAATGACATTATAGGTGCTAATATGGATTGGGAAGAAAGAGAAAATAATTAGCAATTTTATGACTGAAGAAAGAATGTATTTGTTAGCCGACAGGCCTCATTTATCAAACAGCTTTAGTTTAGGGTCAGGGAGGTCTCATGTTAAAGGGGGGGTGAAATGCTATTTCATGCATACTGAGTTTTTTACACTGTTAAAGAGTTGGATTCCCATGCTAAACATGGACAAAGTTTCAAAAATTAAGTTGTACGTTTGAGAGAGTATTTTTGTTCCAAAAATACTCCTTCCGGTTTGTCACAAGTTTCGGAAAGTTTTTTTCGAGTATGGCTCTGTGTGACGTTAGATGGAGCGGAATTTCCTTATATGGGTCCTAAGGGCACGTCTGCCGGAAGAGCGCATGCTCCCATGTAGCACAGCACTGAGAGCACAAAACACATTCACTGATCAGAGCTCTTGTTAAATTTCAGCCTCTGGATCTGATTCTGGATCATAAATAAACGGCTGAATCTGACTAGTCATGGTTTGTTTTGGATGTTTTTTTTTCCTCACGGTAATGTCACAGCTTCCAGACGCTCTCAACGCAAAAGCCTACTGGCGCTCGTGATTCTTTAGCTCCGCCCACACGTCACGCCTCCAGCCGGTTGTGTTTTTCCGGGAAAAATCGGTACAGACTATCTTTATCTTATGAATATAATAAAACTAAAGAATTTTTGGAGTTATGAAGGATGCTGTACTACTCTATAGGTACTCAAGATTAACAGGATATTGAGTGAAAACGAGCATTTCACCCCCCCTTTAAAGTCTTTGCCGACCACAGTTTCAACTCATCAACCTGTGAGATAAAGTTCATTTTTAAACAATTAATCCTTCGTTTAAATATTAAATCCTACTTTGAGAAGAGCTTAATTTCTGTTGACTGCACATGTCTGTATTTACAAAGATGCACAATATTATGTTAACAAATAAACTGTTTATGATGTTTATGACTCTTGACTACAACCTTTGTGGCATTCAGTCTTTAACAGAACACATCGTTACAATAGGATAATTATTAATACATACTTATTACAACAGAGAAACAAAAAAACAAACAAACAAGTAAAACAAGATTTTTTTTGTTTTTATATATATATATATATATATATATATATATATATATGTCCAATTATACACTTTAATCCTAACAACATTGCTACCAACCAATTGGATCCCTGACCAAACCTCAAACCTGGCCCCAAAATATCAGAGGGTTGTGATTGGTTGATAGAAATGGCATTCAGGAAAAACAAAATCTGTAAATCTGTAATCTGTATCTTTAAAGATCCTGAACCGTATCTGTTACTTGGCCTTGGAAACAGCATCCAGAGAATGAGCCTTGATGGGGACCAGAGAAGAATCGTGTCTAAGGTGGGAAGGTCCATCTTGTTGGATTTCCACTTAAGTGAGGGGACAATGTTTTGGGCTGACACGCTTGCTGGACAAATCAGCAGGGCTGGACTGGACGGAACACGCAGACAGGTAATACCGGAGCCCCATTAATGCTATTGTTGTTTATACATTTTTTTGTTATTTTTAATATGCATGTAAGTATCTATAGTTATATATAAGTTTAGCTGAAAGTTATTTACGTTCTTTTAGTTTTCAATTCCATTAGTGATCATTTGAAGCCTGTTCCAAGTTTTTTTAATGCAGTTTTGGTTCATTCTTTCAGAAGCTTCTTTCATCAGTGAAAGGAATCACGGGTCTGGCTGTGGACTGGATTGAAAACACAGTTCTCTGGAGCAATGCGGAAAAAGGAACGATACAAAGAATGGACACAGATGGGAGAAATGAAAAGACTGTCCTAAGAGACCTGTCTCAGCCAAGAAGTGTGGTTGTTGATCCAAATGAGAGGTAAAAATGTGTAAATCTACACAGTCATTCAAGTAATGTATTTGTACACTACCAGTCAAATGTTTTTGAACAGTAATTTTTATTATTATTATTATTTTTTAACAAATATTTTTAAAGAAGACTCTTCTTCTCACCAAGCCTGCATTTGCCTACAGCATTTTTGTATTTGAATATATTTTAAAATGTAACTTACTCCTGTGATGTCAAAGCTGAATTTTCTGCATCATTACTCCAATCTTCAGTGTCACATGATCTTTCAGAAATCATTCTAATATTCTTATTTCCCATTCTAAAATATGTATTATTATTATTATTATTATTATTATTATTATTATTATTATGTTGGTAGACTTTTGATAATTTTTAATTGTTATTTCTATAAACCCTCAGCTTTTCTATCATGTTACAAAAGCTTTTTATTTCAGATAAATGCTGATCTTTCTGTCCATCAAAGAATCCTGAAAAAAAATACTGTTTTAAATATTGATGATGATAATAATAATAATCAGCAAATCAGCCTATTAGAATGATTTCTGAAGGATCATGTGAGACTGAAGACTGGAGTCCTGATGCTGAAAATGTGGCTTTGATCACAGGAATAAATTACATTTTGAAATATATTCAAATAGAAAGCAGTTTTTTTGAATGCTAAAAAAAATATTTCACAATATTACTGCTTTTGCTGAATTTTGGATGAAATGAATGCAGGCTCGGTGAGAAGAAGATAATTCTTTAAACAACATAAAAACAATCTTACTGTTCAAAAACTGGTAGTGTGTATATATAATTGAAAAATAAAAATAAGCAAAAAAATAGACCTACATAAAAGAGCTAAAACTTCAGTGGCAATAAAAATGAAGTTGTGAGTACATTGCAATATGGCTTGTGGAGCAATAGGTCAGAGTTGTTACCCACAACAACATGTTTTACATTTTTTACTCTGTTCTCTCAGCAGCATGCTTGTTGACTGTAGGGGAGATGACTAAAGGCTTGGTCATTTGCACAGTTCTTCTCAGGACTGTGTTGCTCAAATCCTAGTTTGCTCGCTAGCTATAAATGCTGGAGCATTCAGACAGTCACATTCTTTGAAACATGGCTGGCACATAGGTGAAGATCTAACAGTGTCTCAAACAGCACACTGGCCTTACCTTTCTTCTAAAGGACTGGTCTGTGAAGAGATAATCAAGCAACCATTTTGGTTCCAATACAAATATCTCAACATTAGTAGATATTCATTGGGGGAGCTGTAAAGAAAATAATTTCAGCTGTTTTCCAGTGATCTTTAATATTAATGCAGAATGAATGATTTAATAAAAAAATCTGGCTGATATGCAATGCACTGATTATTTTCATGTTATAGGCAGTGAATGAAAATGACTTATATTAAAGGTGCTGTATGTAAGTTTTGGACTCTACTAAAGCTAAAGTTTGCAGATATTTAAGAAACATGCTAAGTTAGTATACTTGTTTATCTGAAAAACAATGCTACAGTCAATTATTCTCCTTTGAAAATGTTTGTTCTGGGCCGGAATGTCGGTCTCTGTTTTGGTTTGTAAGACCCACCCCCTGCCAGTTTACCCAATTGTATATCGGCACCCTGGGTTGCCAGTTGGTGGACGTTTTCCAGCATCTTTCATTTAATTCATCGTGGCGTGCACTCGTTCCTGTTGTTGACATCAATCTGGCAAACCTGCATGTGCGTCAAGTCCAGGGAGAAGGGACTGGGTGAAAAAACCCCTCTCCAATATTTTGAATTTGGACTGTAATATCTAGTTCAACCGCTACATACAGCACCTTTGAAATACTGTACTGTTTTAGAGAGAGAAATGTATAAGAATGCTATCACAACATTTTTCTAGATATATTTTCTGGCTGTCAGATGGGTTGACTCCCAGTCTCCAGCGTTCAGACATGAACGGTGGGAAGAGGGCAACAGTGCTGAAAGCTGCAGACAGACTGAAGGCTCTGGCTATAGACCATCGGGACAGGAGGCTCTTCTGGGTTCAGCAGGGCCAAGGAGTGCACACTGCTATAGGGTCCTGCAACTATGATGGCAACATTATCAACGTCTTTAATCAGCCATTCAGGTAAATTAAATTCTTCTAATGTAAAAATATAAGAGGTAATTCAGGTAATTACTGTTTCATATATTAAAGTAGTAGTAAATACGTCCTCCCTGTCCTAGATCACATCCTCTCAGGATGACGATTTTTCTTGATTATGTGTACCTAACGGACTCTAAGTCAAAAAGGATCACGCGAGTAAACAAGCACACAGGGGGCCGAGGAGAGACTGTCAATTCTAAAAGGATGCCGCACCCCCCTGCTGATGTCAAAGTGGTACATCCCATCAATCAGCCAGTAGTGGAAGTTACAACTCCATTCACTCCAGGTTGGTTATGGAATAATTGTACATCATCTTAATTGCTTTATAAAATGCTGGAGTATTTGCTTTCAGAATATATTACCAAAACATATTTGAATAGTTATTACAATTATTTCTAACCATTAGGGGTGCACGATAAATATCGGCCGATAATTAATGCGCATCTCGTCAGTAAAGTCGGTTATCTAATCAGAGGTAAATCACTGATGAGATGCGCATTAATTATCGGCCGATATTTATCGTGCACCCCTACTAACCATTATTTCATTGCTCCAATTACTCCACTCTTCTTTCTATAATCATAAACTGTGTAAAACTTGATTTTAAGTAGTGTTAAGTAAAGTTACTTTTAAAAGTAATACATTACAATATTGCGGTACTCTATAAAAAAGTAACTAATTGGATTACTTAGTTACTTTCAGTGGAAAGTGGAAAGTTACTCTTTGTCACCTGAGCTGGGCTTGCTTATTTATTTTTAATAACAAAAATCCCAAAAGCTATATTTTGGCCAAATTTAATTCACTCACAATTTCTCTCAACACAGACAGGAGAAAGGTGTTTGTGAATAAATGTGAAAACAAATCAACTTCCGTTACTTATTTGAAAAAGTAGCTCAGATGTTTTCAACTAATGCATTAATTTACTAGTTACTTAAAAAAATATTCTTATTATGTAACTTATATGTAACTTATAATGTGTTACCCCCAACACTGATTGTAAGTTTTCACAATTATCCTAAACGTCAAATGGAGAGCAAATGTATTGCAAATTGGTGGTTTTGCTTAAAAATGATACTGTTCTTATGCAGGCTGCAATCGACACACAGGAGAGTGTGTGAAAGTGTGTTCCGGTCACAGTGACACTGGTCTGTGCCAATGCAGGGACGGTTTTACCCTCAGTAAACAAGGCAACTATTGTGAAGGTACAGCCTCCATTTCCTTTGTGAAACACAGTAACTTCTAAAATATTCAAAGCATCTGTGGCAAAATCCACCACTTTCTTCTGTCATTCAAAACTATCTTCTTCTCTTTCAGATATCAATGAATGTGCCCTGTGGAACCATGGCTGTTCACTGGGATGTGAGAACGTTCCGGGCTCATACTTCTGCAGCTGCCCTAAGGGTTACCTGTTACTGCCCGATTTGAAGACCTGCCAAGGTAGGACTGGAAACTGGGAGGTGGATTATGAAACACTGGCACTAATAGCATACATATAAATGAGATGGAATTCATGAGTCAGGGACAGAGAGCAAGAGAGAATAAAAAAAAAAAAGAAAAGAAAAAGGACTGGAACGAGACAGAGGGCATCTTTAGACTTCATTGTTTCAGCTCTAATTGTGCATTGAGGCAGAGCTGGACAGCACAGCGCGATAAGATTATGAGATGACATCAGTAATGAGGAACATATTTAGTCAGCAGCTTTGCCTGGCTAAGCAGGTCAAGAGCAAAGCAACAACGAGATTAACCCTCAGTGCAGTCCTCGCACCTGCGGACGCTCATATACACCTGCAGTCAAGTTTGAAGCCATGTTTTCTGACAGCCAAGATGCTTAGAGATGGTGAAATTACAATTAGAAAACATAATTTATGGAATAGATTATTATTTATTGTGAATAATTAGAATAAAAGTACATTAAACTTTTGAATGTAGAAAAAATATTTAAATGAATGCAAATTAAAGATGAAATATCACGTTATCTTAACTCTTAACTCTGAGCATCTTATGTTTTTACTCATTCTGACCAAGGGACCCCTTCCGCACTTTCACCTTTGTGGTTGGGATTATGGTCTTGACATCATAACGGGATTGTAGACAGTGTCCCGTTGAGCTTGTTTCCCACCTGGCTTCTTCAAAACCTATCATCATTACTGGTGTCAGAACCAGTTATGTGGCTTTAAATCTTTATTTATATTATTTTTAACTGGTGTAATCACTTATTATAAAGGCAGGCCTTGTTTGATATCTATTAAGTGTTAACCTGAATAAAACAAAATCTTCCAGACATTGTTAATTGTTTCAGGGCTGGTGTTTTGTAAATATAGGATGATTGGATTTGGGATTATTAGGTGTCAGAATAAGGACTGTCTGATAGGCACAGTGCCACAAGGTCTGTTGGATCAGAGAGGAGTTGGTGGAAACTTTGAGGTGAGAATTGATCAACGAGGACAGGGGTTTTGGAAATGAAAGATTGAGGCCGTAAGCTTTAGACTTTAGACTTGTTTGCGTTGTCTTGTCAGACTGTACAGCCAACCACATGTCATTCTATTTCCCCAAATGACCACGCTTTAATGATTAGTTTGAGGACAATATTCAAAGTGCCAGTGGAATTAAAATGCCGTTTGGGGCTTGAGTGTGTAAAATAAGTGTGAATTCTAATCTAATTTCCCTTCAGATTATATAAACACCTAATCAAAACCCAGCAGAAAGATAACCAGTATCCAGTATAGTAACACAGTTTATGTTGTTTAGGCTTTTAATATTTAGTTCTTCAGGCATTGTGGAAAAATATACACTAAAAGAAATTTGTGGATGTGAGAATTAACTAATTTTATGTTTATCTAATTTAAAATGTATTTTTGTTCAAATCTTAAAATTCCACGATATTGAGTTCTTCAAGTGGCAAAAACACATTATTTAAAAAAAAAATGGTTTGGTAAATGCAAAATGTTTTTAAAAATATATTTTGGACAGAATAAATACATTGTTAAAATATATTAGTATTTTAAAAAGTGGAAATAAATGTATTAAAAATGTTTATGTAAATATATTTTAGTACATTATAACTTTTAACAATATCTATTAACAATTGTGTGTGTGTGTGTGTGTGATAAGTCTCTTTTGCTCATCAAGGCTGCATTTATTTGATTAAAAATATAGACAAAACAACATTGATTTCCAACAATGATTACAAATTAGCATATTAAATGATTTCTGAAGGATCATGTGACGGGTAATGATGCTGAAAATTAAAATTTGCATCAAATAAATAAATAATATTTTAAAGTATGTAAAAATAGAAACCCATTATTTTTAGATTCTGATAATATTTCACAATATTACTGTTTGAATCAAATATGTGTAGCCTTAATGAGCGGAAGAGACATATGTACAGTATACCTATAAAGTCCATAAATTGAACTGATGAGTTGCATAAATGAATGAATTTATTTTGTTGCTTGTTGTAAATGGCAGAATTTTAACTTGCTTGCTTACATTTGTCTGCAGAGTCTAAACCATGCGTGGAGAATGGCACAGTTTGTGATCATGCATGTGTGCACACTGCAGAAGATGATGTGTGTGTGTGTCCAGAGGGATCTGTGCTTAATTCTGATGGCCGTTCGTGCACAGGTGTGTGCTTTTGTAAATCAAAGTACATTAATAGCCAGATTACGTATGTATTTATGCCTGTGGCTGTTTTCTTCTCCATTGTTTCAGGCTGTTTGTCTGCAGATCGAGGGGGATGCAGTCAGATGTGTGTGACTTTATATCCAGGCAGGTGGGTTTGTGAGTGCCAGCCTGGATACCAGCTCCAGCCTGATGGAAAACACTGTGCTGCTGCAGGCAAGGCCTACCAAATGTCTTTATAATCTACATTCTGCCAGGGTGCCTGTCTGTCTCCCCCGTCTTGTCTCCTGGAAGTATTGGTTTAAGCATAAGTGCATTTGCTTCCAATGACCTCGTATATCTGGAATCTCTTTGTTTTATTTCAAGCAGGACCTCCAGTGTACCTGTTGTTTGCCAATACAGTGGATATAAAACAGATTAACGCAGATGGCAAAAAGAGCAAAACACTTCTGCAGGAACCAAAAGGCAGTATCATAGCTTTGGACTATGATCCAGTGCAGGAGCAGGTAAAAGTACACACACATGCCAGAAGATTGCTGAGCTGAGGAGACCACACATCACATATATGATGTGTATACTACTGCCCTCTAGTGGACATGAGATGTAAATGCCAGATGATGTAAGGAAACAGAAATGAAGTTCAGGGCTCATGTTGATAAAATAATGTTTGAAACTGCCATCTTGTGGCCACATAATTTAAATGCAAGAGGACACATTTCTGTTTTCTGCTGACAAACAAAATCTTTACTTGTCATACAATTTCTGAAACCTGACACTCAAACACCAGAACCACACACCAAATCTGCAAAACCATACACTAATTCTTGGCCTTTGACTCTCCATTTTCAATTTCATAAAATGCTTCTCGCAAAACACATCACACAACTCACTATGAAACATACAAATCTAACAGGAGTTAATATTATGGCAAAAGTGTTTGCAAATGTATGCTTTTGAGATATGTTTGTGATTTTTTGAATGCATTGCATAATTTTGCAAGAGATGTGAGGCATTTTGCATTTTTGTGTGTGCAATTCTTGGATTTGTGTGTAAAGTTTTGAAAATGTGTGTAAGAAGTTGAAAAAAGCTGTAATGTGGACTTTTATTTTCTATGACACTATATTTCTTTCATTTATATCTGTTTGTAGTTTTGTATTTGGTTTTGCGTTGCACTACATTAAAATTAATAATACATTAGTAAATAAATAAATAAGACAAAATACTGTACATTTATTCTTTGTAAAAAAATAAATAAATAATAATAATAATAATATTCTAACCTTAATATATTTACTATTAAAACAATGGTTGCCAGTAGAATAAAGCTAATGGGATTGAGCTCATCATTTTCAACCAGTCTTTACAAATCAGAACAAATGTTTATTTATTTTAAACATTTTCTCTGATATTAGCTTAAGTGTTTTATTTTTCCTTGAAATGTCATATAAAAGTAGTCATTAGGTTTTGTCTGTTTATTTAGGTGTATTTTGCAGATAAAAGCCGGAAGCGTATTGAGAGGGCTTCCCTGGATGGAGGTTTCAGAGAGATGCTGTTTAACACTGGACTCGACTCACCCGAGGGTCTGGCTGTGGACTGGGTCCATCGCAAACTGTACTGGACTGATAGAGGGTAGGATACAGACAAATACAAACACACTTCCTCAGAGGTATACCTCTATTCTTAACTGACTTTACCATTCTGTGTTTCAGATTATCCTCTATTTCCCGCAGTGGTTTAGATGGCGTTGACAGAGAAATCTTTATAGATGAAGACATCCAGAAACCCAGAGGCATTGCCCTACATCCTCAGGCACAGTAAGACCTCTGAAATTGCATGTTCATTTTCTTCTCTTCAGTTTGTCTTCATTGACGTCCTGTAAACTGAAATAGTGCAGTGGCCACAGCCATTTTATTGTGGACACCTTTTTAATGAGGGAGAGTTCAGCAAAAATGACATTTCCTTCACTGTATACTGTTATCACCCTCATGGCATTCCAAGGCAAGCAGCTCTATGAATCAACAAGGATTTTGGCAAGCAGTAACTTTCCATCTGTGTGTCTGGAGGAAGGTATATTGGACAGACATGGGTAGCCGTCCTGCAGTGGAGCGCTCAGGTCTGAACAGAGACGTGCGTGAAGTCGTGGTCAGCACCGGTCTGGTGTCTCCTAGTGGTCTAGCTGTGGATCACGGCTCCCAGCGTCTGTACTGGTGTGACCTGAGCAGAGGTGTGATTGAGTCGGCCAACCTGGACGGTTCCGATCGCCATATGCTAAGCGAGAACCAAGTAGGTGAGGCTCCTCTGCCAAAAACACACACACCTTCACTACAAAAACAAATACTGTGTGTACATGGAATACAAACTACACTTTGCAACAAATATTTTTCATGCTGGTTTATAAAAAAAAATGAATGAAATATGTTTACTGTTTTTGCTTTGGCTCAGGTCGGCCGTTTGATGTTGCAGTGTTTGAGAATGTGCTCTGGGTCAGCGACTGGGAGGGTCACCTGCTTTACCGGATAGACATGAGAACTGGACCGAACCCTGAGCGTCTCCGTGACATCTCTATCCAGCCAGCTGCTCTAGTTGTTGTGCATCCTCTTGTCAAACCAGGTATGGATATTTGACTTATTAACAGACTATCTGCTTTGGGTTTTACCATTAGTTTTAATAATGTGTAAAAGTGCATAAGAAAATGGTGGTTGTTGCAGTATAGTTTTATTTTTCAATGTTTTTTAGAAGAAAGGTTGCATTTATTTGATGAAGAATAATTATTTAAAAAATGATTTCTATTTTAATGTTTTCAAATGTAATGTATTCCTGTGAATTTGTTTTTGCATCATTACTCCAGTCTTCAGTGTCCCATGATTCTTTAGAAATCATTCAAATATGCTGATTTGCTTGAGACAAATTTCTGGGATTATTAAGGCTGAAAACTGTTTTGCTGCTTGATATTTTTGTGGAAACTGATACCGAAATGTTTTTTTTCAGGATTTTTTTAAGGAACACAAAGATCAAAAGAATAGCATTTATTTGAAATCTTTTGTAACATAAAAGTCTTTACAGTCACTTTATTTTTTTTATTAAATGCATCAGTTAAAGAGTTTAGTATTTATTTCAGTATAGTAGGACAAACTGCATAACAGGAATGATCTGATGCATGTTTTCTGTTATAAAGGAGCGAATGTTTGTCTTCATGAAAATGGAGGATGTGCTCAAGTGTGTGAGAGCAGACTGGGATTGGCTCTTTGCTCATGTCACGCGAAGCACGTTCTTTCAGATGATGGAAAAGACTGTCTGCCAATTAATACATCATTCACTGGTCAGTATAATGAGAATACAATTAAACGATGGCAAGAATGCTTGTCCTATACAGTCACATTAAACCATTAAAGCAATCTGAAATCCACTCTTTGCATACTCATGTTAAAAAGAGCTGTATTTCTCCACACAGAATCAGATGATGGTGAATCAAGTGATCGTTTGAGAAATAAAACGCCGAATGATGAGAGCACACCACTGGCCATGCTTTACACAGAGAGGATGGTTTCAGGTAGAAAAATATCAGCAACAATCACAATCATCATTTTTTTGTGAACACATAATGCTGTAATCGACCAGTCAGAATCAAGTATTCCAGAGCTACAGAGATAACTTGAGACTGATGTGATCTCATTTAGACCAGAATGACTGCTACTCTCTCAGATGTGATGTGAACGCTCAGTGTATGCAGAAGGAAGGCCGAGCCGTGTGTCAGTGTGGGACAGGTTTTGCTGGAGATGGGGAGCTGTGTGTGGGTAAGTCTGTGTGTGTTTGCACTACACGTCAGATGATTTTGATTTAGTATAGACTGAAGCAGCTGGATTGTGATGTATGTGTGAAACTGAATTTGAGTGTATGGATATTGATGTGTGTGTCATGTGATTTGTGCCTGTTATTGGGTGTATTGACTAGTCTTTATGTAAATTTGGGTTTGTCTACATGAGCACATACAGTATTGACAATATATGTGTGTCTGTGTCTCTGTGTGTGTGTGTGTTTGCACAGACATTGATGAATGCAAAGCAGGCCTGGCAGATTGTAGTGTGTCTGAGGCTGAGTGTGTGAACACAGCAGGTGGATATTTCTGCCAATGCAAGACTGGATTCACTGGAGATGGTCAACACTGTATGGGTATGACAAAATATTTACACCTTTATGTATAATAATAAAAAATAAAAAAATCAATAAAATCAATATGGTGACTTGGAATATTTCATTCTGCTTTTGAATTGCAACTATTTAGTTTGACACTGTTAAACTGCGCAAATTAATTGACAATATTGTGTCTAAAATGTAAATGACTTAATATGAACTTGTTTAACGAACTGCTATGTATAAGCAGTGTTCACATTAGTCTGAATGTCAGTCATAGGAATATAAATTTGTGATATGAACTGTTGTTCAAATGTATAGGTTTTTTTTAAAGGAATTAATACTTTTATTCAGCAAGGATGCATTAAATTGATCAAAAGTGACAGTGCAGATATTTACAATAGAAAAAAAAAATCATGAAAGGATCCTGAAAAATATGTCAACATTGATAATAAGAAATGTTTCTTGAGCAACAAATCAGTTTAGAAAAAAATCTAAAGGATCATGTGACAAAGAAAACGAATAGCTGCTGAAAATTCATAAATAATTAATAATTTTAAATATCAATATTATTTATATTAATATAGAAAGCAGTTATTGAAAATGTACTAGTATTTCACAATATTCTTTTTTTACTAATCAAAGAAATGCATCCTTGGAGAGATTAAGATTATTATTTCAGAAACGTGAAGAATCATAAATCATATATACTGTATGAGACTTAAAAAAGCATAAATCAAAAACATTTTCCCTTTATTTTAAATGCATATTTCCTGTGTGTGTATCTTTACAGATATAGATGAATGTGGATTAGATATGCATGGCTGCGATGTGAACGCTGAGTGTTTGAATGCAGTAGGAAACTATCAGTGCAGATGTAGACCTGGGTTTACAGGCACAGGATTGAACTGTCATGGTAAGATTCACCTTTTTGTTGTTTTAACTGAAACAGTGTTTTTGTAAAATCATCTGTTGTACAATTGTCTATGTCCATATTATGGGCCATAATCATTTGAGACCATGAGCAGTAAGGACCCTCTAATATGAGTTTGTGCAAAAGGGAAATGCACTGACATTCAGCAGAAATGCATGATGCAACATGATAGTGACCTCATTTTCGTGCTCTGTTTCTTGTTGCAGAGGAGTTTAAGAGCGCCTCCTCTTGGCCGAGTACAGGAAGTCCACTTGATGTCACATCGCCATGGCAACACAATGATGCTGTGCAGAACTGCCCCTCTACACACGACTCATACTGTCTTTATGAAGGAGTGTGCTTCTATTTCCCTGAGATGGAGTCTTATGCCTGCAAGCAAGTGTTGCTTATATAGCTTTTGTCATGTGAAAGCTTCAACCTGACTTTTATAATTATCACCATCCTTGTTTTTGCATATACCACAATTTCCTTTGAGCTTCAACCATAAGCTGATTTTTACAATGAGGCTTTAGTTAATGGGCAGTAGATGGCAGTCTTGTACTAAAAATCATATGGCTTTTTACTGAATGTTTGCCCTTGACAAAAAGGGCACACCATAAGTATATTCAGTAAATAATTGTATTCTATTATTATGTAATAATGAATATTGCTTTTAACGATGCTCTGTGTGTGTTTGTGCTGCAGCTGCGTGTTAGGATACATGGGGGAGCGCTGTCAGTTCAGTGATCTTGAATGGTGGGAGTTGCAGCAGGCTGAAGAGGAGAAGAGGAGGAATATGGCTATAGCAATGTGTATTGTGCTCCTCATCACTCTTCTCTCCATCGCTGCCTGCATCACCTACTGCTGCGGGTGAGAGTGATGCAGGCAAAGAGATACACATTAATAACACACATGCTCATTTCTGTTGCTCTGGAGGCATGGAGGCAAATGGATTTTCGAAGAATAGATAATGAATAATCAAAAATATTATAGATTTTTGTAAGTTAACAATATCTACACTACATGACCAACAGTATGCAATATTTGAATATTTTGAATAAAAAAAAATAAAAAAAAAAATAAAAAAATGTTAGTCATGTAAAAAACAAAATTGGTAGGTTACAAGATATTTATTCTAGTTACAGTGACATATTTTGGCATATTTAATTTATTAAGATGAACATTTTCCAAGAATTCCTTGTTCCATTTTTTTTATTTGCTTTTTAGTGAATTCTTCATCCTGTCATATCAATTGCAAAATGACCTTCCTGAACGTATTTCCCAATACAGTTTAATTTAAGACTTGAAAAGGGGCCAGGATTTTGCACAACCCTGCCATAGTGTTTCATGGTCAAGAACAAAAATCAAACTGAAAAAGGTACAAAACCAGAGCTTCTGCCACAGTTTGTCTTAATGACTCCTATTTGTAATGGATTCAAGAAACAAGATGAAAATAGACACTGTGACAAAAAAAAAAATGGCTCTAAAACAGCCTCTTTCCATTTCATCGAAAGCCTCTAATGGTTTGATTGCTGCCGGTCTGGGTTCATTTCCCTGCTTTATCAGGTGAACAGCGTGTAAAAGTGGCATTAAATTGTTTATTAGGAGAGGAGGCTGCAGATTTAAAGATGTTTTCATTCCCTTGAGCATGTGTCAGAAGTCTTTAAACACACACACACACACACACATCGAAACAGCTGGGTGATATTTTCTTCACCCTGGTTAAGTGTCTAATTCTCTGTGCCTGTGTTTAGTGACACTGACCCATGTGTGTGGTGTTTTGTTATACTCCTAAAGCAGCATACTTATGTCTGGCTCCTCTGGCCCCTGCACCTCAATGCAGCAGCCACACGCTTTCAATTACATGCTTGGTTTAGCTTGTACTACAGCAATTACATATCAAAATAGGTCATTCCTACACCCCAAAATGGACCCAGTGATCTATAACCTTATTTATAAGCTACACGGGTGGCAATTTTTCCGTCTAAAATTGCGTTTTTCACTTGGTTACTCATGTTTCCGTTTTATTTTTCTTCATTTTTCTATCTATATCAACTTAACGCACACTTTCAATCTCACACTCACACACACAAACACAATTCTGGTTTGGTTTATCCCAAAGCCTGTTATTGCCCCAGGTGTAGGGGCGAGACACACATATCCAATACACATGTTTGTAATAATGCTACTTATCATACCTTCACGTCTCACTGCAGGTCTCCATATTTCATTCTCACTCAACAGGATCCGGAGATTGGTTTTGCCCTCGGTGTCAGTTAGCAGGGTGCCAATCCATGAACGGAAAAAAAAACGAAACCCCTCTGATTACTATTTACATAGATATGAGGGTTATGTGAATGTAATACTTTTCATAGGAGCCAGTTCAATGAATTTGACATTTAGCCTTTCAGAAACAAAAAACAAAAGATATGTATTCAAAAGTCATTGAATCTACACCCAATGTCACAAGCCCAGTCTCCATAAAACAATAAATGAAATGAAAAGATACATCATATGCCAGACTTTACATTGGTTAAACTGACATTACAAATTGCTTAGTATGTTTATTTTCAATATTATGAAGTCAAAGTGATAAATATATATATTTTTTGGTCATTATCAGGTCTAAAAGACATTCTGGAACTTGTCCCTCAGAGGATGAAGTGGGTGATATAAGCATGAGTGAGGACAGTATGACGGAGACAACAACAGCCACTCCACAGGTAAAGTGTTTATTCTTAATGTGAGTTTTTGAATTTTCTGCAAGCAATTTTTGGGGATAATATTGTTTCTTTACACATTGTATATAAGCAGGTCTATGTGATTTTGGATGCATCTCCCTGCGGTGATGAAAAGGTCCTTCGTGTCATAGGGTGTCCCAGAACAACAGTATGCCCCTCCTGCTCTTCAAACGCCAGTAAGAATCTCATTTTCTATTTTCTCCTAGACAGACAGATAGATATTGTAGATAGATAGATAGATAGATAGATCTTATTAGACATCAGGCATCAGCTTTCTGTGTTCATTTATATCGTGTTTTGTTTTTTTTTTAAACTAGGGGACAGTTTTGCTTTAGAAGAGGCTGGAAAGTTACAGAGAGACAACTGTGGTCAGGATGTTGCCGGCAGCTGTGTGTCCTGCGATATGAAGACCTCCGATAATCTCATCTCTTTAGAAGACCCTCAGGCAATGCCCCAGTGATTCATCAGATGATAGTCTTCATTGGAGACTGACCCATGAACTGATCACGTGAATATGTTCCATTTTGGAGTCATTGCCCTTCAGTGTTACAGTACAGCCAACTGGCAAAGTACATTATTAAAAAAAAAAATTGTTTGAACAAGATTTCACATTCAGATTGCACCAGTTTTTTGTCAACAGATTTCATACATAAGTAGGTTACTAGCTAGTCACTATTTGTTGAAGTAAAGAGATTTGCACATCTCTCAAATGGTTTCATGCAATACGTAAGAGCTATAGAATGTGTTGAGATCATTAATGTAGGTCATCTAAAGAGAGTCTTGTTTTTCTGCTTTTAACGTTGCTGTTTATTGTCACCTATGAGCCATTAGACATAGATTGAAGTAGTGAAGAGAAAATGGAGAGACACATCCTGCTTTGTGAGCAGAAAATAACATGTACTTGGCCTATTTTGCTTCAGGTGGTAGAGGAGTAACATTTCAGTGGCATATCTGAACCTGCTAACATCAGCATTGGTCTCACAAAGAGATTACTATATAAAACACATCCTACTATGAACCTCAAATACCATAACATTATTAAACAGATAACATTTGGTATCAAAAATATATAAACCAAGATTGAAATACAATATTTAAATTAATTAAGGTTTCAGACTGGTGAATGAGTCATGCTTCATTCAAGAACAGGAAAGTATTATAGGTCAGATTCCTCTCTGCCTCTCCTCAGTCAAATGTCTCACAGATATTCTAAGACCTCATCATCAGACACATCATCAGACAAAATAAAAGCAGCAAGGTGTACCTTTATATCCATCTAACTAACAGTTAATGTATATGCTGCAGTTAATGTATATCCTACATCTGCTATTTTGAACCAAAAACCCAGAACAAGGACGCTGAGGAACAATGTAATAAATTTGCCTTTCGTTCTCTCCCAATTTTTTTCAGCTTCTTTTTGTTATGTTGTATATGCATATTTACAACCTAACTGTAAAAATATAGACATCTCAAAATAAAACAAGAGAATCTGAAGCTCATTGTGCATTATGTCATAATCCTCATTCGCACTAAACAGTAAAACAATGATCATGTGATGAGTTTAAACACATTGGCACTTAGTTATTTTCTTGTTTTATGTCCATAGTAATAATATTGTAAATATACCGATAATATACTATTGTTTCAGGATAAACAGACAGGAAAGAATCTCTAGATACAGTGAAGAAATTGTTGTAGATTTGTATTTATGATTTTGTATTTATATATCTACTGTTGCATTTATTTATTTAGGGTTCGGGTTAGGGTTAGGGTTAAATGCACTATAAAATGAGAAAACGACGAGAAGCAATTAGATGGTGAATACAGTACACATACCATATTACATTTCTGTTCTATAGCAGAATATAAATGTGGAGAAGAATGAAGTATCAGCAACATCTGACCTCTTGACTGAGGTCAACTGTCTATTAGCTAGCTTTTTGTTTGGAGGGAAGAACAACCCACACTCAGCACACACACTCTCTCTCTTTTAATCTTTTTTTTTTTCTTTTTTGCCATCACTGGCTCACATATCTATTGATTTTCAGAGAAGGTCCACTTATCTATATATTGCTCCCTGATTCGATGAACACTGGAGTCCAGGTTGCACTCCAAACTGAGGGAATGGAGCTTGTAATAAAGATGAAATTGGACATACATCAGTTTCTCTGATAATACTTCTTCAAAAAGCCAAAAGACTCCAAAATGAGTGGTCATGTTTCCTTTAACGTCTCAGCATTTTGTCATCTTCAGTTGTCAATGGTCACAGCACACCAAGACCATTTTGGGTTATATTTGGTTTTAATATTCTCTCTATTCTCTCTAAACATAATATTTATTAATTTAACAAAAACATATGAAAATAAATAAAGCCAAGATGTAAAAGCCATGTGTGATAAAGTTAGGACACCCTATGATTCAATTGCCTGTAGATCCACTTTTAGCAGAAATTACTTGAAGTAATCATTTTCTGTATGATTTTATCAGTCTCTTCTTTACAACATTACTCCAGCTTATTGATTATTTATTGATTGTTATGCACAGCTCTCGCCACAGCATGTCAGTCAGGGTGTCCAGGTCTGGACTTTGACTGGGATATTGCAACCCCTTAATCTTTTTCTTTCCAGCCGTTCTGCCATAGATGTGCTTGGGATCACTGTCCTGTTGCATTACCCAGTATTGGCTAAGCTTTAGCTGTTGGACGGATGTGCTCACATTTGACTCTAGAATGCTTTGGTCTTCAGAAGAGGTCATGGTCGATTCAATGACTGTGAGTTGCCCAGGTCCTGTGGCTTCAAGCCCAAAATCATCAGCCTCCACCAGCTTTTGTGACTCTTGCTATGAGGTGCTGATGTGCTCTATAGATTTTCACCAAACCTTTTCAAAAGAGATTATTCTAGAAGTCTCATGGTTTATTCAGATTAACATTTCTTTTCTCTCTCTCTCTCTCTCTCTCTCTCTCTCTCTCTCTCTCTCTCTCTCTCTATATATATATATATATATATATATATATATATATAATGTATTTACATTTAACAAATACATTTAATACCAATAATATTGACTTAAAAAAAAAAATTGTTCATTATTTTAAACTCAAGAACCGCTTATTTGACGCTGAAAAAAATGGAATCTAAGGGACATCGGAGCAATTTAAATAAACTAAATTATATACTAATAGATGAAATATATATATATATATATATAATTATTATCAGTGGACATGTAAGATAACTGATATAACCATAACACAACAATGCATTTCTTACATTTTTGAGTGAGCTATCCCTCCTAATATTACAATTTCAGAATGTCCTGGAAAGAGCCGTGCTTTCCCACTTTTTCCAACTGATAAAATGGGAATTAGGATCTGAAACAATCTGGCCACACTCCCTCTCTCAGCTGTAGGGAATTAGAATGGGGGGATCAACGGATGAGAGAGCTAATCCACCTGAGAGTGGAAGAGAAAGATGGCGAGAGAGAGAGGGAAAGAGGAAAAGTGTGTGAACAAAGGTGTTTACGGTTGGCCTGCGACACAACGGATCAGTGTCTAGCTTTCGGCATTCTTTTTTCCCCATCCTTTTCCCTCCCATCAGACTGGGGAGCAGTTGGTCTGTGGAGATTCCAAAAGGTGCACAGATGAGGAGACTAAATAAGGCATTAGATGCCCACTCAAAGGCTTTGTTGTTGATCCTCCAGGTCAGCGCAGCGCCCTTGTGGCCTGTGACCTGCCCAGAGCCGTGCTGCTTTGCTAGGCTTTGAGTAGATTTAGTGCTAGGGATAATGCATGAATTTGGGCACAGGCACATGTGCTTAAGGCTCAATTCTATCGACGAGGATGCTCGTCAGTCCTCTAATAGAGCTGTCAGACAGACATGAGCTGGGGACTCTGAGAGAGTGCCATGTTGTGTTTGAGCTCATTTAGGATCTATGGCTAATGCAGTATATAGATGTAGTCTGAAAATATTATGGTTATTATCACAAATTTACTACAGCAACTTAACAAGTGTGCTTTGTAAATATTTTGTTTATTATGCATATGCAAATATTTCAGTTACTGAAACATTTGGTGAAATAAGATAATTGCAGTTCAGTCATGATTCATTTATTCAATGACAAACGTGTTCAATATTGCATACTGGACGTTTCATATACCCTATTTTAAATATAATAAAGTTGGCACTCGCAACCTTTAACCACGTTTAATTTCTTAACACGTCTGCACCCATGGGGGAAACAAGTTCTATGTAAAATAAAATTGTAAGACTATTTTCAAAAGAACTGTTAGATTGTGTTTACATTTTTGATGAGGGAGGAATGATTAAGTCCACATTTAAGTCAATATCCAGGTATGAATGAACACTTATTGCATTACTGTAGCATAATTGAGGGCGCCTTGGAAATAAAGATAAATATGTGTGCAATGGAAATATCTAAACCAACATACTAATACTAATCAACAAAAATACATGTATAATATACTGTGATTTATATATATACATATATATATATATATATATATATATATATATATATATATATATATATATATATATATATATATATATATATATATATATGTGTGTGTGTGTGTGTGTGTGTGTGTGTGTGTGTGTGTGTGTGTGTGTGTGTGTGTGTGTGTGTGTGTGTGTGTGTGTGTGAAAAACAATTTTTTCTTATAGATTGCAGTCCATATCCACCATTAATATATACTTACAGATACACTTGCTGCATTTGCATTTGTATCTTGCATCCAGAGCCATTATTTCCACCATTAAAGCACAGCAATGAAAATCACTTTCAAAATACATTTGTTTTTGTATCTCGTAATCAGAGAGAGTTTGCATGAGTTATAGTATCACACAGACAGTAGGGAGGATACATTGTCAGGGAAGAAATAGAAAAGAAGAAGTATTGCTGTCTAGGTTAAGAGTGGGACATACAGGGTTAAACTCAACACTGGCAATAATGGGGCTACATTAAAATTGATTATGTGATGTGTGTGGTGTATCTGAAAATGTATTTCATGTATTATTTATTTGTAGTAAATATAATATTTTCCGGGATGTATTGTTCAGTCATCTGACGAATGGAGAGGATAGAATGAAGAATTAGGATATTTTAGGAAAAGGATTAATGGATAGACAGATGTGTAAAGCACTAATTACGTTTATATATGATTCAGGTTTGGGATTTAGAATATGATATACTTGAAATGTTGAACCTGCCATGGGGGCTGAGTGTGGACGGAGGAGCTGAACACGCAGCGCCGGATGAAGCTCAATGAAACCTCTATTGCAGGTATGATAAATAATTATGATGTATAGTGGGATGATAGAGTAGGGTTCAACCAGGAAACATAGTTAATGGTCCATTTGTGAAAGAAGGAAGAGGAAATAGTTTTAAACTTCAGACTTATCACCCAAGGATAATTTGCCACTCAACACAGTAGGTGGCGATAATGCTCCTTTGGAGTTAATCGCCATTAAACAACAACAAGAAGAAGAAGAAGAAGAAGAAGAAGAAGAAGAAGAAGAAGAGTTTGCATGAGTATCACCTGTCCAGTAGGGGGCGATGTCAAACAGCACTGGTCAAGACGTGGTGAGTTAGTGTTTGCAGTAACTTTGATCGAGGAACTTGTGGAACCGGTAAGCTATGAACACGTGGTGCTCTTATCGTTTCCTTCCAGGTTTTCAATGAATCGACTTACTAAAAAAAAGTACACTAGGCTTGCTTTTGATAATGATATGTAGAAGTTTTATTTTGTGACTGAGCTTGTTTAAAGTTGCTGTTAGCTGGCAGGTTTTATTTGTTTCTTGTGCAGTTTCTTTATAATGATGATGATGATGATGATTTGTTTTTGTGTTGCGTTTGGTTGGTATTACTTTTTATTAGGTTTGAAAGATCTAAGTCTTTTAACATTGTAACAAGGAAGTATGAATATGAGTTTATGAAACGGTCTTTTCAGGTTTCCTTGTGAATTAATAGTTTTGTATGTTGTGCACTCACTGTATGCTACATTTGCCAATAACAAAAGTGCTATCCCATAATGTATTGTCCTTAAAATTATCTCCAATTTCCTGTGTCATTTAACCCCACATTTTTTTATTATTTTCGTCCAGGCTCCTGGATGCAAAATCAAAAATGATCCATATTTTGACAAGTTCTGAATGGATGTCACTTACTAAATTAAACATGATGGTTGTGTGACAATGTAGCATACTACTGTATTTATATGCAAGGATTTTCAATTTAGCAAATTTTGTTTTTTCTTTAATTGCTGTTGCTTTTTTATTTGAATTATGCACAAATGTGTGGAAGCAGTGCAATTTTAAACCCGTTCCAGTCCTGACCGACATGCTACACAGTCTGCAGAGTCTTTGACCTTTCAAAATGATAACTGATATTTTGTGATCTAGACAGAACATGGCACATCTGACCTAAGGCTTTTTGTGGCATTCTCCATAGGGCAGTGAGTGAGTCAAATCAACTCTATTGCCATACACGTGACTGCAATGCAAAGATGAGAAAGAAATATATATTCTGGATGTCACAAATAAATATCTCAGTTGACAATGACACTAGATCTAGACTATAGATAACATATTATCAAGGGAAGTAGTGTATATAATAGATGAGGTTAAGTATTGCATAAGAACATGTTATGTTACACACACACACACACACACGCACACACACACACACACACACACACATATATAAATATAATGCCTGTCTAGATGGAACAGTTTTCACATCTTGGTTTTCTCTCTAAAGTAATTTAGTAAGTAATTTCCTACTTTCCTAGTAATGATTTACAAAACTCTTTTCATTCAGTTTCAGTATGTTGAAATTATTTCCAAATCTAACTACCTCTGCACTATTGCACACTGTTTTAAGCACACCACGTTGATCAGAATACCCTTATTGTGTCTGTGTCACTAAAATGGTTACTTGGGACTTTTTTGCATACGGAAGCTATGACTTGTATAAGATGGATGCTTTTGATTTATTGGCCGCTATTTTGGTTTGTTATTTCGTTTTGTTCATTTAAAATGCCAAACCTTTTCGACTACAGCTCTCCGCTTTGTCTGAGACAAAGTCTTTAAGCTTTTAAGCTGATACGTGCCTGAGATACGCAAGCATACACAACATTATGTTTAATGTTATACATCTTTGTGTTTTTTTAAAGCATTTTAAGACCTAGTACTCGTGTATGTTTGCAGTGACCCTTTAGTGAGTCACCTGTTTGAGAACCAATGTCTAAGAATAATGCAAAAGAGTTATAAAGCCCAAAAGCAATTATATCAAATAAAAGAATCAAGGTATTAACATAGACATTTATCCTATATGTTAGTGTGTCTAAAAGATAAACTCTGCCCTGCTGGTAGGAATTTCATGGACATCCAGAGTTACGTTTAACATTGAAAGAATATCTTAGTATCAATAGCTGTGTATAATATAATGCTTTTGTGGTCCTTTATGGAGCTTTTAGAGGTTAAGTAGTGAAAAAAACTCAACAGGCTGACTTCAGATCTAATGCCTACAAACTTTGATCCATATTATCTAGTGCTAACAACAGGCAGTATTTCATTGCACTTTATCTCCTGTAATTACATCATCCAAAGATTTCCAGTTAAATATGGTGTTATGTGACGTATATATGTGTCATAATTCAACTGGCCTGACACCTGATCTGATCAGTGCAATTTCATAGTACTATTGGACTATTGCCATATGGTTTAAAATGACTGTTGGTATAATTTCTGTCACTTTTACTGCTCCAACCCAGTAGACACACAGAACATGCTGCTTACTATGGCTTCAGAAACCAGGGCAGTCTGAACTTATGTCTTATGTCATTGTGGCTGAGGCAGTAGTGTCTCCCATCTGGCATGTTGCTGAGCCTGTTCACAGCTAGAGTGACAGTTCAGATCTCCTTCCTGCAGAGTCGAGAGCAAAATATGTACCAGAAAGAATCTCTCACACAGTCCTACCAGGGTAAACAAGGAGAAATCGAATGAAAAAACACAGACACTTGAATATTTCAGCACTCTTGGCTCTTTGTTAAAATCGTCTATAGATGCTTTACATGTACACAGTGCAAATGCACAAGAGCACAATGGACACCATTCAGTGACAGAGATTATTCTGATTTGTTACAGTGATATAGACTTTTTGTTTAAGTATGTTTGACTTCATGGTCCTTTAGGCAGGGCTAGACTCTCTGTGCTGTCTGCCTTTGGAATGGATTGTGATAATGATGACCTTAAGCCATGAGAAGAAGAAGACCAGGTCTTTCAGAGGTCAGAAGAAACGCAGATTCAGAGAGGTCCGATGATTCATACTCCAGAAGGGCCTCTGGTGTTCTAATGATCATTTGGCCCCAGTGTCCTCTCAAAATGGCCTTCATTGGTCTTTTTGTCCCCTTTCATTTATGTTTTTGCTATTTACTTGGGTGGTTGCTTGTGTATGAGTAATCCAATGGCATTAACATTTCAGGCCTATTTGACTAATATGCCTTTTTGTTTAGTTTTCTTTTTTCTTTTCCTTTTTTTTTCTAAAATGATATGAACTCCACATGGGGAAAAAAAACTGTAAGACCTGAGAGAATTTTGGTGCTGCGACGCTGAACACAGAACACACTGTGGCATTTTTAGCTCAACATTTACCAGTCTTCCATTGACATGGCTTTCGTACAAAATTACCGTACACAATCTATCTAACCGATAAAAATAACAGTAACAATTAATGTTTAGACAAAACCACACAATTATGAACTCTATCCATATAAGATCCTTTTTCAAAATATTCCCAGTCCATTTTGACGACTTCTTAATTCTGTTTTAATTTATTTTGCATCCCTTTTTTTAATCTATACACTTTTTTTTCTTTTTTAAATACAGATAATTGTATTGGGCACATATACATTACATAAAGACACATTTTTTTTGTTCAACTGATATAATCGTAATGATTTCTCAGTGCAGCTCAACAGAGCTTCCCTAGTGGCGGGGAGGTTTATCTCTATACGTTAGTAGTACAGTATGCACAAGCTTTGATAGTAGCCCCTCATGGTCTTTGCTTCTTTCTTCTGCAAGTTCTTAAGCCCTAACTTTAAAGACTCATCCATCCACTACCAATCACTGGTCCATTTAGTTTTCCCCACCTCTCTGTGATTAAATTTAAATCATTTTCTTGATTTATTGGCTTTTCTTTGCTGCATTGGATTTGGTCTTGGTGATGTAGGCTTCGAAGAAGAACTGGCAGAAGAGCACAAAGTAGCTGAGGTACATGAGGGACGACCACACGATGTTCTGCACGTGGGACGGGCACTCTTGGCCTTGCTGCATCCACGAATACACCAGGTAGTTGACCACACAGCCCATCACCATCTGGGTGATCTGCGTCAGGGTGATGAACATGGCAAACTTGCGAGAGATTTTGAAGCCGGCGGCCCGAAGAGCGTAGTACGAATACATGACGGCGTGCACCAGATAGTTCATGGTCATGAACCAGCCCCCGCCGGCCACCATGTCCTTGTAGGAGTACCAGGAATAGAGCAAAACTGTGATGTGATGATACCAGTGCAGGAAAATCAGTTTCTGCTTCCGTAAGACGATAAATAGTGTGTCTCCTGGAAGGATAAGAGCAAGACACTGACAGTGAGAGAGATGTAGAGAATAGAGATAGTAAAAGATTCTGTAATTGTTTGGGGAATAAACGCTAAAGTCGCTATGCCTGTCTTGACATTCTTGATATATCTTGTTTTTTTTTAGGTTTTAACATTTTTGGGAAAATATTGTGTAACTGATTTAGTTTGTAAAGATTAAGGTATTAGGTTAAACTCGCATGTTCTAGACCTTGAATATTTGAATATCTAATCAGGGCAAGGTCAACCAATGCATTCAGCAGACAAAACAAGTTCAAACAGTGTAGACGTTAAAAGTCAACAACTGTTAGTGAAGCCCCACTAGCTCAGCTAATGATGTTGCGTAGGATATAGCATTGAGAAAATGCGAGATAGAAACAGCAAGATGACCATTCTTAAAATGTGCATAAAAATGTATGCACTCTATTAAGACGGATCATTGATTTCTAAAAAAAAAATTGTATTAGATAAGAAAATGTGCATAAACTATGATGGAAACACCAATTACTGAATAAAGCCAATAAATCCTAAAAAAAATATATATATATATTTTGTAACATTATAAAAGTCTTTAATTTGACTTGTAATGCATCCTAAGTAACAGTAATAAAAATATAATAAAAAAAAATATTAAAAATTTGGGGGAGGTTTTTATTTGTTGTTAACTTGTTCACTTTAAATTGTCCATACATTAATATGAGAGGGCAAGTGCAGCTGGTCAAAAGTCTATGCATGTTGCTATGTCTCCTGCTGTACATTAGTGAACAGGACATCATGACCCATTATGCTTGGCCTGTGCCTAGGAGGGTCCTCACATTGTCTCAGTGCTGTCTTTTTGTCGCTACAATAGGCCTGGTAGCCCACTAACCGACAGGACATGACAAACACAATAGGCCCAGGCAGGCGGAAAATAGATCCACTATCCTAGATTTCTAGACTTGGGGTTATGCTGCAGGGCTCATGCTAACAAATTCTGTTACGCTTTCACAACCAATTATATTCATGCAGATGAACACTAGGCTTCTCCGTAGTGCTTTGTCACTAGAGCAAGCTACATACAACAGACAGAACGAATTTAACCAAACTTATTTTTTTTGTGTGTTTAAAGGATTACAGTTGTTTTAAATTTAGTTGAGGATTTGGGAACTCTTGTAATGTGGTCACAACTGTTTATAATTTGCTGTGGTCATATATAAACATCGGGACCCACAATGTAAGAATAAAGAATTACAACTGAAAAAGTTGCATTATACCACATTTAATATTTTAGTCCTGTTTTGCTTTATATAGATAAAGCATTCGTAAAAGATTGTCTTCATATTAATTTAATGAGATCCCATGTTTTTATACAAGTAGTAGGTGTACATTTGTATCTGCATGTATATTGTGAGTGTACAATGACAAATGACTAGGAGTGCTCAACTTTAAGCATGCTTGTCTGCAGTAAATAATATGTAAATTAGATTTTTAAATTTGATATAGGCTATACTGTATATAACACTGCCTGTGCTGTGATGCAGAAGCCTGATACCAGTTTCATGTTATTAGGTTGATGTAAGGAAAGCAATCATTTTAAATGCTGCAAGTGAATACAAGCATCATACTTTTATGAGCAGTATGAAAAATGTTCATTTTGAGATTTTTTTTTAAATACTTCATGTAACAGTATTATTAGATTTGTAATGCTAAACTGTCGAAAAAATTGCAAAAGTATAAAACATTTTTTACTTGATTTGTGTTAAAAAAAAATATTGAGAGGTACGACACCAATATCTTGTGTGTTTCTACTTACAAAGAATTATATACAATAGTTTAAATCTTAACCTATGAAACTGAAATAAAATGGGAGCTACAGACATATAATCTCACCTAGTTCAGGTGCCTTGCTGAGGACAAAAGCATAGGCCCAGAACTTGCTGACTGGTCCATTGTAGAAACTCTGATCACACACTGACTGCTTTAGGCCTTTGGTCATCAAGATGTTCATCATGTAGCCTCCGGTTCTGATGGCACCAAATATACTGAAGAAGGTTGTGCAACAAAACAAAGGAGACACTTTAAATCAGATTCAAAATGGTGTATGCTTCATTTTACTGTTAGGACTCATAGCATTACTACTAATGCTAACGGTGCTTTATTTTTTTATTGGGTGTGCTTATTTATTGACACTTTACATTGTGTGGCTAGGCAGTTACTTGGCACTCAGGTTCCAGTTTTAGGTTTCTTATAATGGCTGCCAAAGGCCAGATCATGTGATAAACCTGGAAGTGCGATGTAGTCTGTCTCACCACCTTTCTACAGTCACTATAGTGCTGATCTCACACATTGAAGAGTGAGATATGTTATATCGTTAAGTTAGATGACATGTTAAGGTGCAAGCTCAATATGAAAATATATATGCAGGCCTCTTGTGTACCATATATGCAGGTCTTTATGAAGTAACTTGGAACAAGGAAGTGGCTTTTTTTTCTGGCTATAATGCACACCATTAATCTGCTAAAACATGAAACAATTTATAAATGCACAGTATTCACTGCAGTGTATTGTAATGTGCAAAACAGCATCACTTTAAACAAAGTTAAACACAAACTGGTTTTATCTTGCGCTGCCATTGCATTATGACAGCTGATTAAATGTGCCATAAAAGCTTCAGAAATAGGCCTACCTCTATGAATAATGGCCTGCATGGATTTTTACTTTACATATTGTTAATTTAAATGTTATATTTTAATTTCCATCACTTATAGCACTGCAATGTGTTAAGTAAGCAAATATGTTTTAGCATTAACAGCTGCTGCAGGCAAATGGATAGATGCATGTAACTATGGCTGTGACGATAACCACATCACCGCGGTAATGAGATACCGAGCGCAGTGTTACGCATCACCGCACTTTTTTGTAAAACAATTTTTGCAAGGAATTTGCAGGAGGAAGCTAGAGGTCTGCAGTGATTTATACCCCGGAACATGACCAGATTTCTTGTGACACAGGATTAAGTTTCAAATGGAAAAGAAGCCCACGTCAGGCAAGTCTGACTTGGGACATTCTTCTCAGGGATGTGCGATAAGTCACCAAACCATGTGATTTGTTGCTTCTTCACCGTAGTAAGAAAAAAAAATCCCATACCGTCACAGCCCTACATGCTACACCCATAGATGCACCCTTAAACATTTGCACGCATGATCTATGACCCATTTACCTGAAGGCTGCATATTTACCTGAAGGCTGCAAGTGTTAAAGACCATAGAACTAAAGGTTTCCTCAATTCAAACTTCTCCCTTTGTTTCATTACATGCCGCCCACCAAGTATGCAGGCAGCGTAGAGTGCAGAGAAGAGGAAAGACTTCTTCCTGTAAGGAATGAGATGACAAAAAAATTAAGTCCAAAGAATTGTTCACTTCCTTTAGTGTGACCATCTGCTCACAGCATATTTTTAGTCATTTTGATTTATTTTAATTTTATGTAAGTGACCAAGGTTTAAATTTGAAGCATATTCAAAGTTAGATTACATCAGTATTAACTATATATATATATATATATATATAATATTTAAAATATCAGAAAAAACTATAAAATCTGCACAGCATTTTTATTTTCCTGAAATATGCCATGTTTTGAATGAAACATGATTCCCCATACAACACAGTCAAATTCACAGACTTTGCATGCGGTAAAACAACCGCCTTGCAAACTGGTCCAGCAACTATCCTGACTGTATTATACTGCAGTTATGTAGCTGTTAGAAAAGCACCAGCAAAGCCAGAGCTTTTTCCAGCTTGCAATTCCGGTCTTAAAAATTTACACACACACACACACACACACACACACACACACACACACACACACACACCAAAAAAGAATGCGTTTAGATTTTTAGATGTATACACCTCAGAATGTTATCCATTTGGTTTAGCAACTTTGTTGCATTACATAAAACATTACATAATTTATGCCATTGTTTCTTAAATCCTATATTTATCACTTATCTTTTGCCAAAATTGAATAAACTGTTTTTGGAGCTTTCATCAAAAACAGCTTATTGGGCTTATTTTGACAGCTTGTGATGCTTTTAGGATCTCATAATATCTGGCAACGCTGTACTGCATTTATCTGAATATTCACTGTGAAGTCTAATTAAATTTTGAGGGCATTCTGATCGGAATTGAAAGAAATCCCGAGAAATCATTTGGAAATCACTGCATAAAGTATGTCTATTAAACACACATAATATCAAAGTTATGCTCAAGGGTACTAATATTTAAAACCTAACATTGTCACAATGTCAAAATAGTAATAATAAAAAATTCAGTATGCCAACATGAGAGAGATTTTATGGCTCTACTCATTTTGATACGATGTAAAAGAAAAAAAAAATTAGCAATGGCATGTAGTAATAAATTAACAAGCAAAACCAAAATCACAGTTGTTTTTGGGCACTACATTTGAATACATGATCAAGTAAACATTATCAAATAAAACAAATTATTCATTATATAGTCTATGTAATAATACTCAGTTGATGCTATCAGTGTTTGGCCATAAATAAAGTGAATTGAAGTGATTCACATCCTTATTAAAACAAACTAATAGATAGGAGCTTTGCCAGTCCAGCATCCAGCTGGCATTATGAGCCAAAACTGGGGCACGTCTCTTTCTGCCAGTATAATTTCCAGGATGATGTGTGTTCTCTTTCCAAGAAATACCATCAAACCGGTGAACGAGGAGCCCCAGAGGTTCTTCTGGGTTTTAATTTGCATATGGGTAAAGTCTTAGACAAATCCTCTTTTCGACAGAATTCAAATAATACATAGACTTAAATAAAAATGCATACAGTAGAAGTAGTGCTAAGTGTCTTTTTATATTAAGTTTTTATCATTTTTTTGTTACACATGACATCTATAGGCTTTTTGTGAAGAAGAGTAAGGGTGTGGGTTGTGAATGCATGCTGAGCATCATTTTTTTATTTTTCTGCCCACTGGATGGGAGAAACACTGACCTCTCTCTGCTCAGAACAGTGATTCCATTCTGTGCATACAGTCCCCACTTGAACCTTGACTTGTCATTGCATTGTTCTCTGTGTACAAAGGGAGGCTGCAGCAGTATTCACATATTTTATTGGACCAATTTATTGGTGTTACTGGATGACTGAACTCTTGTTTCTGGTTACAAATCAGTTAAATGCACTGGGTGTGATTGCTTACACTAACAGACACATTTTCTTCACAGTGCCAGCTAGCAGGAAGCTTGTACTTGAGAAAACAGCTGGCAGCAAGATGCTGCTAATGGTAATCCAACTCTTGTATATCATGCCAGAACCAAATGTTTGATGCAGCTAAAATACACAGGGCTGGTTATTTTCATTTATTCATTTTTATATTCAGTCTATCTCTTCATTTACAGTTTTTTTTTTTTTTTTTTTTTTTTTTTTAATTTAAATTTAGATTTAAAATCTTTCTGGCGGAATGAACTACTGAAGAATACTCTTCATTTATGTGATTTGTGCATAGAAGCAAAAATAAGCAGCAATATTGACCAACACTACAATTCAAGAGTTTATCTGTAAGATGTTTTTTTTTTTATTTTTTACTGTATTGTATTGTATTATTATTTTTTTATAAAATTGACCAAGGCTACAGGAATAATGTGAAATATTTTACTATATAGATTTTGTATTAAACCATCTAATGCCAAAGAATCAATGCATTAAATCATTGTGCTCACAATGTTGCTTAATATATATCTCCAACAAAATAATCTTAAATATATTTCCCGTATTCAATATATTGGACCAGCCCTAGATCCAGCAAAGAAGTGAAGGATCTGTCAGTGTGGAATATGAAAGGTATTTCATTTTAAAAAGCTTGATGTTCAGATGAGTTTTTGAGCTGTGCTGCAGTGAATGACAAAGCAGCATCACTCCCTTTTCATTAGCCCCTTATCTGGATACATGTTTTGGGGAGAATTTCAAATATCCTGCAAGAGGAGTGATTGAGTAAGTGGCATATGCCACACAGATGCAGTAAAGCCCTGTTTTATACCATCCAATGGCGATTCAAGAGAATATTACCATCTGGCCTTGTTGCTAAGTCAGTAAAGCAGAGCTACCGGAGCTTTCAGATAATGCAGCAAGAATTATCCAGAAAAAGATACTAAGACAGAAATATCCTAAGCAACAAATATTTTTTATAAACATAACATATTCAGGTCCTGCGTCATCAACTTTCAATAAGTAGGTCTATGTATTGCAAGACCATCAAGTCCTTGAATTCTTCAACTGCATTTTTGTCCATGCTCTCAATTTTTTTTAGTTTTTCAGCTGAGCGCATTAAACCTGAAGTGGACAAAGACTGATGGTGAAGCTACCTGCAAGGGCTCCCATCTGGCCAAAGATGTTAAGGCTAGAAGTGCTTCCCAATTTATCTAGAGCCGCTAAATAAATGGATTTTGCAGCCTAATTGCAGTTTTAGACTAATGACGGTAGCAGAATCTGTTCTGCTCGATTCAGTGATATTTAACCAAACGCAGCACAATGTTGGAAAAGGGTATAGGAATGGTAGAATTAACTGAACAAGCACAGAAAAGGGTTTCTGTCAGCGCAAAACCTTGACATAGACATGCAAACGCAATCCTTTTTTTATTTTTATTTTTTATTATTATTCCATTTTAAAGGAATTAGTTCTGCCCTATATGAAAATATGCTGATTTTACTCACCCTTGTGCCTTCCAATATGAGTTTGGTTCTTCATCGAAACAATTTCTTCATCGAGAAATTTAGCATTACATCACTTGCTCACCAATGGATCCTCTACAGTGAATGGGTGCCATCAGAATGAGAGTCCAAACAGTTGATAAAAACACCATAATAATTCACAGTAATCCACATGACTAAAGTCCATCAGTTACGGCTTGTGAAGCGAGAAGCTGCGTGTTTGTAACAAATTTGATAATATATATAAACGTTTTAACCACTACTTCTGGCTAAAATACAAGCTCTCTATTCATAATATTGTTGTCTCCAATGAAAATTGTCTGAATCGGGAGACAAATATCATCTGATCTATCAACGTTTACAAGTGAAAACAGTTCTAAACAAGTATGCTGGTGGATTTTGCTTTGGGAAGACAACAAGGGATGGGCTTTTTCACTGGAGCAAGTATTATTTGGTATTGCTTATGGACTGGTCTTTTTGGCAGAAGAAACCGTTCAAATTTAAAACACCATGAACATGATAACTGTTTCTTACATGCAGCTTTAAACTTAACAAGATGTTAACTGATGGACTGGAGTAGAATGGGTTATTGTGTTTATATCAGCTGTTTGGACTTTCATTCTGACGGCACCCATTCACTGCAGATGATCCAGTGGTGAGAACACAACTGTCTGAACACAACTGTACTGACAATGTACTGAAGAGTAAATTTTCACTGTTTTTTTTCTTTTTACATTTAGGGCTGAAATACTAAAAAAATAATATATATATATATATATATATATATATATATATATATATATATATATATATATATATATATATTATTTTTTTAGTATTTCAGCCCTAAATGTAAAAAGAAAAAAAACAGTGAAAATTTACATCAGCCATCAGTTTGTTTAGCCTTAGCCATGTTATCGCACTCAGATCTTAAACGCAACAGCAATCAGTAGTGTTAGCCAGAAACTGTTTAGCTAGGAAAATAAAAATGGAAATATATATATATATATATATATATATATATATATATATATATATATATATATATATATATATATATATATATATATATATATATATATATATATTTCCATTTTTATTTTCCTAGCTAAACAGTTTCTGGCTAACACTACTGATTGCTGTTGCGTTTAAGATCTGAGTGCGATAACATGGCTAAGGCTAAACAAACTGATGGCTGATGTTATAATTTGTGACATGTGGAAAGGGCTTTAGCCAGAGGTATTTGTTTTTCTCTACCATCCTCTCCAAACATCAAATGCAATCTCTTCTTCGGGGCTACTCACACTGAAAACAGAAACAAGGTGACTGCTCTTTCAGAGGTCACATTTTGAAATAAATTTTTTGTCAAGTGCCCCTGGTTGTGGTGGGTGGCAAAGGTTTTAAGTTTTGTCAAAGACCTTTTAGACGTGTCCGTTGAAAGGTGCAGGAAAAGCAAATCTTATTTATAAATATAATCTCTCAAGGCCAGTGGCGTGGTGTAGTAAAGTGACTGTCTGCATTCATAAGATTCTATTAAGTAACATTTATTGCAGGGACAACGGTTTGTGGTGCCAGGAAACTCTACTATGTGTCTCTATTATGTAAGCCTGGCAGTCTGTGTGGAAACAGTCCACTTTTATTAATCCACAATATTTCTGTGCTTCCTGTCTGCTTGTGTCTTTATTTTGCGAGACAAAATGAGAGCTCATTAAAGAAACTTTTGGGCAGTGTAGTATAGTGAGGATAGAGGATAAATATACACCCAGATTAGACATGACCTAAGGCTATCTTCCAACCTGAGGCTAATTCTCTCTGGTCAAACGCATTGCATAAGCCTTGGCAGCTCTGTCTTATTGATCTTCCCTGAGAATTGTTTTGCCAATCAAAAAACAAATATTAGCAACCAACATAAAAAAAAAAAAATGCAATTATGCAAGTTTCCATTCTGTATTCGATATAACCACTGAAACCTATTAACTGATAATAAATTTATAATAAAATTAATTCTTATTTTAATGGATAATATAAATGAAAAATGTACATTTCTAATTGATTTATTTATTTGTTTATTTAAAATGGCGAGGACAGATGTCAATATGGCTGTCTGTATAGCAGGTATGACTCAGCACTGTCAAATATTAGTGAACTATTTTTAGTGAAGTCATGTTTTACATAACAAGTACATGGCCTATAAACTGCATGTATACACATTTATTGCTATATATGCTGAATATATGAGCACTGGTACAGCCGTTGAAAAGCAATAGCCTACCAGTTGGAGTGTGATTTTTAAAAACATATTTTCATGAGTAATGCAACAATTTATTAATATACTCAATGTACTCAGATATTTTCTTTTATTTATTCATTTAAAAGATCTGGAAACTCTATAGTCTGTGTTGAAGCACCTGTGCTTGCCTAGCATGAATAATTCAAGAACTGTTTATCAAAGCTGACATTCTGTTTCCCTGATCATCAGGAAGATGTACGAAAGGATCCTGTGGTGTTGCAGTCATTCATCACAGAGCGGAACGTGGGATTATTAAAGCAGAGACACGCGCTCACGGTTGCTTTTTAAATGAGAACAGGCAGCAAGGGGTTGTGAAAAATGCTTTTTAAGCAAATGTTTAGTCTCGGTTTTCATACATTAGCCTTGAATGCAAAGGAGGCAATGTGAATTACCAGGATGATCTATAGTCATAAAAATGCTGAGTAACGGTACAGCTAATTGGTATTTAACCCCTTTATTCATCCCCTCACTCAGCTGAATGGCCATTGGCAAAGACTTTGGTTGTTAGATATCTAATATTTTAACACACTGATCTTTATGGAGCTTCTACAAGATGCTATAGAAATATACAGGATGTTAAATTAAATTACAAAAAGAGGGCATGCATTTTGTAGATTGGGTAATTACATATTCGGTTACACCAGTAGGAAGTGCATATAAAGAAAAAAGCATTAAACTAATAAAAGAAGAAAAAAAGGCAACAACAGAGAGGGCCATTATCATAGTCTTACTCATAAATCTGACTACAAGAAAGTAGATTTTAATTTATATCATGATATATTGCTTAATTTCAGTCAATACGATATAATTCCAATATCGATATGAACAACTTTTTTAAAAGCCTCAGAAAAACTGCACTGTACACCCACAACAAATGTCTGTACAGACAAACTTTTGAAAAATGTATTTGCCAAGTGAAGTCTATGAAATCTCCTCCTACAAAACGATAGACCTATAATATTTCAGAAATAAAAACGGTACAAATAAATTATATGTTCACCATTTATTTGTATTTAGCCTTCACACAAACAAGAAATGTGAAATCACAAGTAAACATAAAACTCTGACTCACCTTATTAATATCTTTAACTTTAAACTATAACATTATTCATATAGCTTGAAACAAAGGTGCTTCAGCCAGGATAAATAATATGCAAGACATTAATGCATTTAACCTCCAATTACAAATGCATGAAATGTTTTGATATATTAAACATAAAACACTGAATACTGATATTTGAAGTGATTTAAGAAAAAAAATCAAAACAGTCGAAATTTGAAAATAAAACTGCCAATAGGTGGACCAAACTTTTCATTCAAATATCCAATCAATCTTTCATTTTTGGCCACCTTTTTGCTGTAGATGACACAGCCTTAATGATTTTTTTAAAAAAAAAGAAAAAAAAACCTGGACATCACAATCTTTACAAAAATTAACCATAGTTTTATCATAAAACTGCTTTATTTTCTTTTGTGTGATTTCTGAATGATTGAGACTATAAAGTCAATCAGACTGTATTAATAAAATCATAGTCATAACTGTCTAGAGCTACAATTGTAATTTGTAAATAATACGATTTAATTACAATTTATTTATTTACTTTTATATTTTATTAAAGTTCTATTTTGACCCATATAGTAAGGGGTTTTTATTTATTTACAAACATATAGAATTATATATATATATATATATATATATATATATATATATATATATATATATATATATATATATATATATATATATATATATATATATATATATATATATATATATATATATATATAATATAGATAGATAATATAATATAATATAAATTCTTTTTTTTTTTGTCTTACAGTAATCGTTCACTCAAAAATTGAAAAATTATCATAATTTACTATCATATTGGTATGACTTTATTCTGTGTAAAACAAAAGGAGGGGTCAGGCAGATTGAGTTATTCATTATTGCTGCTGTTTTTTTTCTTTCTTCATTTAATGAAAGTGAATGGTGACTGAGTTTGTCAGTCTGCCTGAAATCATTGTTGGTGTTCCATGGAAGGTAATAAGTGTTGGGAAGTGTATGAAAATAAATAAATGAGTGTAAATAATGACTAATAAAGAATTGTAGTGTTTGGGTTAACTATGCCTTTAAATCTGCATTTCAGTGTTAAACAGTTAAAAACAAAAAGCAAAAGACACTCTTAAGTGATCAAAAAACAGGCTGAAATAGCCTAATCAACGAAACAGTATTATTAAACCTCATACATACAAGACAGATGTTTCTCCTCGCGGGATGATAGATGTGATGCAAGCAACTCCGAGAAGTCAGCCAATGACGCGGAATTGTGATTGGTCGAATGTGTGTCAGCAGACATCAACAAACGCATCTCATTGGTTAGTTGCTATGAATTCTACACCAGCCTCACTTCTCTGTCTCCAAACGCGCTACATAATTACAAAAGCGTGAAATTGATCCTTAGCGAGTAATCGTGTTGACGTTACCATGTGTCAGGTACTTTAAACAAGAGCCACAGTTTCCAAGCCGGAAAACGTGGCAAACGCACAAAACCAGCGATGATTCCTGCCATTAACTACAGAATAATGTGCATGCATTTATCTATGTACAGGTGGATTTTTTAAAGACCATATACAGTCTTCAAATGCGGCAAATGTAATAACGATTTGCTTGCATGTCTCTGATTTCATATAATGACCTTCATTATGGCATTCATATTTTGTATGCTACAGAGATTGCGGGCTAGGCTAGGATTTGAGCTAGTGATGGGGAAGCCTGACTCATTTCAGCGAATCGGTTCTTTTGAACGATTCGTTTAAAAAAGGGTCTTTTTTTTCGTAAAATCTTTTACGTCACGTAGCGATTGTCACCACGTATTCCCTAACAAACCTGCATAGCCTACCCTACTTCAACATTTCAGTAAAAACGTAGGCTGTCAGTGTTTATATATTCCTGTATTACGTTTTAAACTGTGTTTTATTCATAACAGCCTTTTTGCTCGTGTGTGTGTGTGTGTGTGTGTGTGTGTGTGTGTAACAAACTATCACAAAATCAAGTAACATATGTTGATAATAACAGTTCTACTTGTTGTACCTCGTCGTCCTATTAGTCAAACAATTCACCCAAATCAGTTCATTTCTCATAACGAATCAGACATGTTTGGAGGAGAATGAATCGGTTATTTGTAGACTCCAGAACCTCTTATTCACCCCGTTTCGTGAGCGAAGCTTTTTAAACCAGTTTCGTGAATCGATTCAACCGATTTATTGACAAGATTCGACTCTAAAAGAACAAATCTTTCCTGAATCGGATATTGCTACTTTGGACAAGCGCTAATTAAGGCTGGATAAACCGCTTTGAAAAACACATTCAGTTTTATTTACGAAAAAAATATCGTGTTTTTCAAACAAAGATATGAAGCCGTGCGGCATCGTGGAGGATGACCGTTCCAAATGTCACGAGGGACATAAACAGAGCATCACCTTGAATAGGCTTCGAATCTGATAGAGTGCAGCTTCAAATATCGCACCGCTCATTAGCCTACTTTTATTTTTCATTACATTACATTATCATTTGTGTTATTAAATGGAACGCAATGCTGAAACAATATCGTTGAGTTTCGAATGGGGGAATCACACTGTGCATCTTGGTCTGGATGGTACCTGCCAGTGACTCTCAGGAGTCCCCCGACGGTTTTTAAACGTCCGGCTTAATGTATGGTTCAGATGCTTAATGTGCTAGTCAGTAAGTGCAAAACAAGTGTACACGCTATCTAATGAACGGCTTTGTCGGCATCATAGCTGTGATTGATTATTATAGACCAGCTTATTTATCATGCATCAGAGCTACTGTACCAGTTCTCCTGCATCCATCGAATGGCTTCATCTTCATTGAATTGCCTCTCGAATTCGTATTCTTGCAAAGCCAGCACCGACATGGTCTCTCGTCCTGTAAACGCTTACTGGAGAACGTTAGGCTTTCTTTGCCGACTAAATGAGATCAGTTTGACGGATTTCTTAGCTTTGTCTCGCAGGCTCAGCTCCAGCCTTGCCCTCGCATCTCTCTTACTACCCCCAGCACACCGTTGAGTTGTTCTCGAATGTCAGCCTATTTGACTCAGCCCGTGCCGGCGGCATACGCCCTCCTCTCTTCTGAGGAAGAGGAGCGCAGCGCGGTCCTAATGCCGCAGACCTGATGCATCCTCCTGAGCTGTCGTCATCCCAGACTGCGGTGACCTTTGCCATACATTCGTTTGAACGATGCGTTTTTCAGCGTCGATGTTCAGACTGGACAGACTTTATTTGTGAAAATAAATCAGCAGAATAACAACTGAACGAAACCAATCCATCATCTGCAGGGACTTCTAACATACTCTCAGGCAGTTCTTATATTTTCTCTTTATTATATTTTCTAACCTTCTATTATGTTTGATGATAACTAATAATATAAATATAAATAAAATATTCAATATCTGACCCTGAAAAACAAAACCCCTCATTAAGGGTAAATTTTTTTTAATTGAGATGTATACATCATCTGAAAATTGAATAGCCTAAATAAGCTTTCTATTGATGTATGGTTTGTTAGCAGTTGACAATATTTGGCTGAGATATTTGGAATCTGAGGGTGACAAAAAATCAAAATAGCCTATTAAGAAAATAACCTGTAAAGTTGTCCAAATGAAGTTCTTAGCAATGCATATTACTAATCAAAATTACATTTTGATATGTTTACGGTAGGAAAATGACTAAATATTTTCATGGAACATCATCTTTACTTATCAATACGATGCAGTATCCTATTGACTTTTGACATTAAAGTAAATTCAACAATTGGGACCCATATTGGCTACTGCTACAAATATCCTTGTGCGACTTATGACTGGTTTTGTGGTCCAGGATCACATACAAGTAATATATAAATAAAACGTGTTGGTTAAAGGTGCCATAGAATGCAAAAATCACTTTTACAAGGTGTTTGAACACAGTTGTGTGGCCACAGCGCCAAATAGCCATTAAAAGAGTGGTGTGTTGGGCTGCACCAATGAACATAGGAGTCTCAATAGAGCGCTGAGGTGCATTCTATGGCACCTTTAAACGAATAGTATAAAAATATTTAAAAATAGGATCCTTTGTTAAATAAAGTTAAAAAGAACAGCAATTATTTGAAACCGAATCTAACATTTTAATGTCTTTACGGTCACTTTTATCTAATTAATTTTAATTCCTTGCTGAATAAAAGCATTAATTTCTTTAAAATAAATAATAAAACAATTAAAAAAATACTGACCCCAAACTTGTATAAAATATCTTTCATGACATGAGGCCTGCCTGCCTGAAATTCAGGGGTTATTTCTAAAAATCAGTGATTTCCAATTCCACTCCGCTGCCCCCATGGATTATCATTCACAAAACAATATCTGATGTTGTTGGATGCTTGTTCTTTTTGCCAGAAAACATAATTAAGCTTCAGTTGAGCCAACACCTAGAGGAGAGGTGCTTTCTTTGTCTGCTGTGGCGTGGAAAAAAAATCCACAGAAATTAACTGGTTTCTTGGATATGCATGGGCTTGGCCTATAAAGCAACCAGAAGTGTGTCACCCAAAGCAGTAAGGTTATCAGTTAAATTAAACATTTAATCTTCTATTAAAAGGTTATAACAAAGAATATCATAGTTTACTTTAACCTGTACAGAAATTTTTGATTGTTTAAAAAAAAGTTGAAGAACACTACTGATAATCTCCAGTTATTGTAAATATCATAGCAACACAATAACAAGAGAGGATACAGAAATTCACAATTTTTTTTTTTGTTGAGAAATACACCACTACAAATAGTTACTGTGCACAGTAAAACAGTGCACAGTCCCTTTATCTCTGATGCCATTACTGCTGTGGATTCATAATTTTCCCATATGAATTCACCGTCCTTCATTAACTTCCTCAAGGCCCCTCTAAGGAGCTCCAGCAACTATGAGCTTACTCAGCCCCGGGGATAGTCGTTGTATTGATTCTAGGGAACGCAATTGATTCAGCTAGAAGTCAGGTCACCTTTATATAACAGAGAGTGTTTCAAAGCAGCTCACATTATTAAACTGGAAAGTAACAGAATACATGATGCAAACTGCAAAACTAAGGCAAATACCATTTCTGCTGTGGAGAAACTATACCAAGACAATAGTGCTTATTATTCAGATCCAATCAGTTATATGTCGGTTTAGTTCAGTTAACTAAAGTAAATTTTTGTGATAAGCAGCTCTTCTGAAGACATAGGGCAGTTATTCAACTCCAGTCTGTTCAGTGATGGTTCAGTTCAATGTCGATGTTGCAAAACTAGAAATATCATGTGCTCTATACAGGTGATGAAGCTTGATAGCAAGTTCAGCAAACAGACTTTGAGGGAAATTGGAAAAAAAAAACATGCATTAATATGCTTTTAGAATAGTCATAGGGTGTGACTAAGTGAGAGAATGTGAGTCATAGTGAAGAGAGGAAGTTAATCAGTTACAGGTATCCAGATGTATTATAATTATTATCAGATGTCATAAATCTATTGTGATGTCAACTTATCTGTCAAAAAGTGCTATTATACCTTTACTTTTGTCATTTGTGTATTTGCTCTCAGGAAAGTAAAATGATCAGTGATGTGTAATTAGAGCAAAACTAAAAGTCCAAATAGATAAAATAACACTGGTCTGGTGAAAGATTTTAAAAGTATTGGTAAAATGTAGACAGAAAGTGATTTCTACTTTTAGAAAAGTATAAAGTTCAAGCTGAAAATTTTTTTTTTTTTTTTTTTTTTTTTTAAATTGCTGTTCATTTTATACTGTCTATGGAGCCAAATGACTAATATTAGTATATATATATATATATATATATATATATATATATATATATATATATGTATGTGTGTATATATACATATTATCATAATGACTGTGGAACTTTTTTCCTCTTAAAAAAAAAATCACAGACATGTCCAATCCTCATTTGTCATCCTCCAATGAAACATGTCAGATCCTGTAAAGTTGAAAAATAACTTGTTTGATATTGAGCCAGTGCTGTTTTATACTGTGTTGTGTGTGTGTTAATCATCTAAGTTGTTCTGTAAAGATTAGTGGTTACCTGCCATTTAACAGATGCCTTTACTACAGTAAAGGCAGAGATATTGAATTATGGTGTGATTATTTCAAAGATGCAATATGCTATGAAGCATAGTAACGGGCTGATTTGAAGTATTCTGTGGTTCACAAATCACCTGTCTGAATGTGTACTTTAAACCTTTAAATTATAAATCCTGGTCCAATATTAGTATATTATAGAATACAATATAACTTCATTATAATAGTTGTTGGGCCTAATGTCTCTGATATGGTATGATAGAGCATCAAACAAATTTGGAACTTAGTAATTTATTATTATTATTTAGAAATTAATGTAATACTTTACTTTTTTTAGGCAAAAAAAAAAAAAAAAAACAAACAAAAAAATGTGTACAATTCATTTGTACAACACACTATTTGTCTTCTTCCTACTTAATGTTGCACCATCTAGTGGTCACACACTGAAACAATCGTTCTATGATGAAATTTCTAATTTAAGCAATTTTCTTTTGTACATGATTTTTATATATATATATATATATATATATATATATATATATATATATATATATATATATATATATATATATATATATATATATATATATATATATATTATAATTGTCCAAACTGAAACGTATCTTTAATACTATTACTATTTTATCTGCATTATGTAGTGGTGTTGATGCATCTAATAATGTGAAATAACAATACTTCCAATGATTACTGCTTACATTTTTATGCAGTGATCTACATTTTTTATGTTGGTTCATTGCTCTTAAAAAACAACTCATTAGCCAGAAAGCAGTTGTGACTGCTTGAACAAACTGTACACACATCCTGAGGAGCTGGGTGTGGTTAGGATGCAAAGGACTAGGCCTATTATGATGTTAATGAGTATTACCTTTGTTAAAAACGTCCTTGCTTATTAAATAAGGATAGGTATGTTGGGCATCAAGTGGTTGGATACTCTCAATTATGGGAGTGTATTTTTAATTTTATTAGTTGTACTGCCCCCTGTTGGACGTGATGGTGTATTACAAATGTATTACAAACGTTTGAAATTATGCTTCAGGCATTTAGGTTTTGGTTAGGTGTGGTGGAGTTTTGAATGTTTTAGCCTATGCTGCAGGGCATTAGATAATGTTTTACAGAGTACAACACGTTATATAAATAAATTACAGCAATTCTTGTCCCATCTGCTAAAAATGATTGACAAATAATATTGTAAAGGGGGGCAGTCTAGGCTAGTCTTTATAACAGTTACACCATTACATTCTCATCCTCTTATTAAATCAGATTGGCACTGAAAGCTAGTATTGTTTCTTTATAAGTAGATTTTCCAGCAAAATCCGTAATCACAGCATGTCACAGCAGCCCGCCGTATGTCATCTCAAAGGAAACACTGCACCTGCTGCAGTAAGAAGTTGGAAAGTCAGTTAAAAAGCTTTATACTCCAGCTAATCAAGCCATCACAGAGACACAGCGAGGCACAGCTGATTGACAGACACAAAATAGTCTGCTTCACTACTAAACTCTCTGCACTGTATGCGTGTTGCACTTCTGCATCTAAAGATCAATTAATGTCTATCAGCTCACGTCATCTTTCCACTGAGATTAGCAGGATTTTGGAGCGCAAACTGTGGGATGTAATGAGGAGGATGTTTGAAAAAGAATCGCAGCAGATTGCTTTCACTGGTTTATTAGGCAGCCTGCAGGTTCAAACATGTCTCCCCTTATGAAAGATTAAAAACGTCAGATGAAGGCTGCAGCGTATGCATTATCATACATCTTTAAGGGTTGCAGAACGTTGTGCATCTGAGCTTGCCGCTTTATGTTCTGCAGAGCGTGGTTTGTTTATAATAACTGACATATTGAATATTTTCTCATGCGGTTGACATGGTATTTTTTAGCACCTAGTCAGTATGTTGTGTAATTACAGTGTTGATATGGTTGTCTTGCTCGAGGCTTAATGCTCTTGACCTTTTCAAATTTGATGTGTTAAGGCTTAAAGGGGTGGTTGATTACCATTTCTCTTTTTTAACGCTAGTTGGTGTAAAGTTGCTGTTTGAGCATGAACAATATCTGCAAAGTTCGAAGCTGAAAGTTTGATGCGAATGTATTTTAAAATTCTGGCAGTTAAATTCTAACAAAAAACGGCTGGTAGGGACTACAACTAGTTACTTCCCGGGTTCGTGGCGTAACAAACCCAGATAAACCCCGCCCTTGGGAAAATGGCAGAAAAGGGTAGCGAGACCATGCTGCGCTGCTTTAGGCTACGTCCACATGAAGCCAGAGCTTTCCCTATCCTATCTTTTTTTCCCCTCATCTCAAGAAATATCTGCAACAACACGAAACCACGAAAACGGTAAAAACTATGTAGTATACATGCCAGACCAGTATGTGGCGCTGTAATTCTGCGGTATACAAACAAACGTGGAACAATACATTTATTGTTAGTTGTTAAAATGTTAATGTTAGTTAATAAAAAGACAATCGCTCAGTGTTTGTTCATGTTTTTGTTGCTGTTACATGATGTAGCGGTGCCTGACTAGCGGCAAGACGTGGGCTGAGGTCGTCATAGTTTCAGAAAATTACACACATTCGCTGTCCACATGAAAACGCAAGTGTGCCGTTTTCAGATTTATCCATTCTGGGACATGGTTTCCAAAAAATATCGGACACGCTCTGCGTCTCTCTCTCTCTCTTTCTCTCTCTCTCTCTCATTTAGTTTAGCTCCAACAATGACCTGTTCCAATTATACACTTATTTTCACATAGCTGTGAGAATCATTATACATATACCACGTATATATTAATGATGCTGTTGTTTACGATGCAACCGGAGTACATGCTGCTGAGGAGAGGGGCGTGACATTTAGATGTGCACTAGAGGCAGTTTAGCCAATTACAACACACTGGGCTAGCTAACCAATCAGAGCCCATCGCCTATTTCTGAGGGCGGGGCTCCGTAAAAAGCCAGAAATTATCAGCACCTTTCTCAGAGTAGGGAAAGAGAGATGAGGAATAAAGGAAAATTATATGAAATATAAGGTTTTTTTTATCATAAAAGACTGCACCCCATAAACACAATCACACCTAGAAAAAAAAATAAAAAAAAATAATACAGTGAACCACTCCTTTAAGTGAATGATGATGTCATATTTGTGAAAGGTGATGAGGTTGAGAGAGCACAAGTTTTTTGTTACTGTTAACACTCAGCTTCACAATGCTGTCATTCATTCCCTTCTTACCTTTCACACTGAATTCTTTAGGCACTGCAGGCACACACAATTAAACATCAGTTGCAGCTCTTATACATTACTTGTCAACTTTTTTTATGTGTATGCAGCTGCTTTTCAAAAGTTTGCATAGCAAGTGCATAATTGACAAAACAATAGGGAAGAGTGTATGTTCTGTGCCTGTGGGGAGCTCTGGTCTGTTTTAGGGTGTGTGCTTCCTAACATAACTAGTTCCTTTTGTTGTTTACGAGAAAATGGCCAACAGGTTTCCAGTAATTAAACAGTAATTTTTTTTCTATATATATATATATATATATATATATATGTTTTTTTAGATCAATGTTTTTTTTCCTTTATTTTATATAATGTAGGATTTGTTTTATTCCTATTTCATGTTTTTTTATATGCATGTTTAAGTGTTGTTTTATTGGTGGCTGTTGCTTACATTTATTTTTAGACTTTTGCAGATACTTGTGCATGCTGCATATCAACATGCTTTACATCCTCACAATATTACTGGAACACAATCACAGCTGTTATTTTGGGAAAATATTCTGTATCTCTCTGCATCCAAAATTAAAAGCTTCTCGCAGTCTGGACAGCTTATAGGCTTTATTTAAGCATTGCATTACATCATCAGTCCTCCGTTACTCGCTTCCCACTGCAAAACAATAGAGAAATGTTGCGGTTGGGCCTTCACTGATACTATCTTTGTTAATTCCACACACATCCGTGCATCTGTGATTTCATGGTACTCGCTGTGTGGAATTCCTAATCGATTTTCGAATCCAAACATTTAAGATGTTTCTTTTTAATATAATTTGAGAAAGCAGGAAGTGTCTGAGTCATGAAAGTTTACTCCATGTCTGATCGTTCACACGCTCCCACACTAGCACATGCCTGCGGCCAGAGAAGCCGTCCCAGCGTCACACTCATCTCATCAAAGGCAGGGCTGTGTCAGACACACACACACACCCGAATACACAAAAAAGAACACTCAAGCATGTCAAACGATAGGATATATACACGGATACACACAAGCTCTGGCACATCCTAAGAAAGGTAGACACACACTTTGACCAACGAAACATAAGCACATCAGATGAAAGGGCATAGACATGCATGTTAGCAATATGCCAACACGTTTTCCAAACACAAAAAGAACACAGATATGCACACAAAGAACGTATGAGAGAGAAGAGGCACAGGCACAGACACATAGTTGCCCTATAGAAAACATAATCATGACTTTTTTGGTCTGATCTTAAAGGAGTAGTTCACCCAAAAAAAGTATTGAGTTATTTATCCACCCTCACGTTGTTCCAAATTTGTTGGAAAGTTTGTATTCATTGGAAAACCAAAGGAGGCATTTTAAAATCTCTCTCTCTACACAAGAAAAAGACAGTGGGATCCAATAACAGTTTAAACTTACTTTAAAATTTATTCTTTTGTGTACCACAGAATAAATAAAACCATAACGGTTTAAAATGACATTATAGGGTGAGTAAATGACAAAATGTTCATTTTTGGGTGAACTATCGCTTTAACTAAAGTCAGTGACATGTGAAGTCTCACCACCACACCCATAATCTTCACTACATTCTCTCCAACAATTCAAGCTCACCCCATCTGATGTTTGCTCACTTTTAAAAAAAAACCTCCAGCTCAGTTACTGGGTCCTGCACATGTAATGACGGGAGGATCTATGGAGTCATTCTGGGTCAGTACCAGCTGGCTATGTGCACATTTTCCCCAAATGCATTAGCATGATTTAATAGACAACCGAGAGGTGCATTTCAGAACCTATTGAATAAGGCATCATACTCTTAAATAACTTTGTTATTCTTGTGCAAGAGAGTAGCTTTGTACTTGACCAGTATGGGTTTCCAATGGCTGGTGCCAATACTGGTATCTAGAGAAAACATGGTGGTTAATAGCCAATATAATGCTGTAATAGGCTTATAATTCAAATGTTTTATAAAAAAAAAAAAAAAATAAGAGAAGGAAATGGAAAGTTCATTGAATGACATGGCTGTCAGTGAAGGTTTGGAGCTGACACATAACCTTTACATTAATTAGCCATGTGAACACCTGTTTTTGGACAGTGCCAATAATCATCTCAAAATAGCCAAATGTCAGCTGATTAACTGGTCTGTCCAACGTTGTTCCATGTCTTCTATGGAAACACGTTTGTAATTGTTGTAATGCTGGGCTATTATAATATAATGTTGTGGAACAATATATTAATATGGATTAAATATTTATAGCTTGGTGTGCAAATATGAAAATGGTTGTATTCTCTTAGATTCTGAATGTGTTGCAGGTCAGGCCGTGTTGTTTTTCGTGGAGAACGATTTAAGCGCGAGAATGTGCGAGGTCATCTCACCCAGACCTTGCGCTTAAATCGCTTCAATCTGATTGGACAATCTGTGCTTTTGCCAAGATTAGGGTGGTAACAACATAGTTCAGTTCATCAATATGTAGACTACTCATGCAGCGACGACGACAGGGAACATAAAATACTGACTTTTTGACCAGTAATATCTGGTCATAACATCCAGGAGAATTCGAGTAAATCTGCCATATCCAACAACCTAATATGGGCATAAATTGGCATGTTTGTAATTTTCTAAACAGATTTTATGGAGGCCTATTACGGATATTTGAACATATTTGCTTCACTAACATGTTATGTTAAATATATTTAATTTTCCAAAGGAAAATAATTGTTGCTAATAGTAGTTGTTCCATCTAATATAGTAGTAGTTCCATAATTTCAGTTGTTCCATCTATTCACATTTTCGACTGTAGATCATATTTTAAATTGTGAGCATACTCCAGAATTATTACACCTTTCTGGATTTCAGAAAGTATGAAGGATTTAACGAAATTTGTGAAGGCAGTAAAAATTAGTTTTGGTGTTATTTGGTGCAGCTGTTAGTCATTTATCAAAATGAAATACTGCAGAATGTTAACTGTGGTTTCCCTAAATATCTACTGCAAACTCAATATGAAATATGCATTTAAAATATAGGCCTACCACTGAGTAGATTATAGATTGCAGGCTATTTAACGTTTTTGTTAAGGCTGTAACACAAAAATGCAAATAAGATACCATTGCATTTTGTTTGAATAACAAAATTACCCATTATTATGGAAATCAGAAAAGATATCGGTCATACCAGTGTTATCTATTACAGTAGTCAAAAAATACAAAGTCTAACGGGTGAAATAGTAGCCTACAGCGGCCGCTGAAGAAGGTTTTTGGTTCCGCTATAAATATTTCTAAATAGCCAGAAGATAGCGGGATTAAGAGTTAGGCCTACGGTACTTTTCGAAAGACAAATATAGGAATTATATTAAATTATTTCAAATTTAAACGCATCGTAGGCCACTTTTCAACTTCAACATTATAACGGCAAATTATAATAATTAACAGCTTAACAACCCAGTGCCATTTCAGAACACAAACAATTAAATATGCGATTTAAGAAACATTCAGCGTCAGGGAATTGGTGATTAAATAGCCTATTTTAAAATACATTTTCCAAAAGAGAAACTACTTAAATTGTCCAGGTATCGTATTTTGTGTAGGCACATAACATAAACTATATCATAGAACACGGCAAGACTGTTGCACTGCGCAGGGAAGCCTATGAAGAAACAAGTTACTTATGAATGCAAACTTTTGGCGCTTCTCTTCGTCATGCAAGGACATGTTTGTAGTTTTTGCTGATAATGCGCAATAAAATGCCTTACCTTTATGCAGTCTTCTAGAGAATAGAGGGAACAGCTTTCTCGGCAGTGTTTAGGCCGACTGAAGGGTTCCTCTCTGGATCTGCTCTGAATAGCTCCCGTGGGCCCCCCGCTCACAGTGTTTATTGAGATGTGTATTGGGACCCCCAGACCGTCATGTTGCTGAGAATGAATAATTTAGGCCTGGTTAGATTGAGAGCTCTTCGCTGAGAGCATCAGGAATGTGTACACCTGAAAATGGGTGATTTATGATCTGGAGATTTTAGACAAGCGTTTGTTGTTTTAACGTCAACGCTTTAAATTAGCATAGACGTTTTACTTTTCATTCAACTGCAGTAGCTTATTTTCAAAATCTTTAATAGTAGCATTCAGTTTTACAATTTCCTCCACTCCACCCTTGTTCTGTCTGCCTCATTAATCATCACTATATGAGAGTATTCATGTTAAACTGTTCGTTTGTGTTTTACCCAAAGTAAATATTCGGTCATTGTGATCTGTGCGCGCTGTGACATGACTTTCATGGATAGAAACACACTCTCACACACACGTCTGTCTGTTGCATACCTCTCTTTGTTTTGATTGCTCTTCTATAAATGAGATTGTCTGAGCTATAGAAGTCTTTTATCGGCTATACATGCATCAGTGCAGTTAATGATGGACAACAGACGAGGCCTAACAATAGTAACAGTGTAAATACTTCCCGAGAAAGAGAATACATTAAATTGGAATTAAATAACCTCGCGAGTCACTATAGCATTGTACTGGGGCACGAGACATCTTCCTTAATCCTCTTTCCACTCTTTAGCATATTTATTGTAAAGCATTTTCTGTAGTAATTTGACGCTGCGAGCATTTCTTTGTTTACAAACAGCCAGTCAGTTGACACTCAGTGTCGCAATAGGCTACTTCTAATTATATGCGCCAAGCAACTGCACTGAGTCTGATTTTGAAAAATAAAAATGCACAGTTTTGTTTGCGCAGTGGGATGGCACTTTACATGTTTTTATAAGTAATCCAGAACTAATATGAGATATGAGTCTTGTTTTCGACTTAATCAGGAGCTGATAAGCTTAATACTGGACAATTGTGTATCACATCATATTTTATTTTATTTATTTATTACTTTTTTTTTTTTTAAAGGAGTTCAGCTGGCAAGTTGGCTCAGTGATGTGTGGTCCAGCCTGCATGCCCCGATCTTATTGCAATGTTATTTCAAGCATCGGTGGTCACTGGAGGCCCAGCCTTCAGTCAGTCTTGTATATTCGGCTTCTAATCTGCTCGGGACATCTCGCCCTCTTCACCGGTCTTCTCATGTCACACTGATGTGTATTAGATACATTTCCCTTCCCTCTCTCTCTATAAACCTTAGAATGCCACAAAGCAACAAATGTGTGCATGCATGAGCGTGCAATAATTGTGAAGAAAACGTTTTGAACTGTTTTAGAACAATATATTTACTTCCATTAAATAAAACACAATAGTTTATTTTTGGGATGTTGAAAAACGAAACAAAAAATTCCGTACCAAATATTATACACAGAGCAAAAACCAAGTTCATTCGCAGAAACATTTGCGTATTGTTACCCAGGGTTGCTAATCTAGACCTATATTCACACAGACATTTAATAATAAATTTATAATATCACACACGACTTGGTGCGTTTAGTATGTACATTCCCTTGATCGCAAGCAAGACATGATTCCTGTACGTTTTCCACATGCTGTGTTAAACTGAATTCTCGAAAATGCTTAAGAGTTAGAGCTTTTGCCTCTACAAATTGGAGATGATATTAAGATATATGTATAGCCTATATACAACCGTTCAGTCAATTACTGTCCAAAAGTTGAAACGTCAAAATAAATGAGTTTTTTTTTTTCTTTTCTTTTTAATATTCTGGTATCCTAAACTCTTCACTGGCTAGTGTGCACTTGCTAGTGTAGAGAGCAAAACTTATTAGAAATGGCGCGTTTGCCTTCCGTTCCCGCTTGACATTCCATAACAGGATTGGACGCGTTTCAGTGGTTTTATTCTTCTAGTGCCCTTGAAACAAAAAGTGTAGTCTCTCGTTCCTGGGATTCGGGATTGTAAATTCTACAATCGTCTCTTACACCGGTCTATCCACTGCGTACTGGCAAGCGCTGAGATTGGAGGCCGGATTCTGCACGCTCGCGTATCCAAAACTCGAGTGCTGCTTCGCTTTCAGTCTCAGACTGGCAAGACTGGAGTTACAAGTGTCCCGGTAAACATACGGAGGTGTCGGTGGGGCGTAAGGGCACGCCGATGTGGGAACCCCCGAATTTAGAGAAGGGGTGCTGAGGTTATTCAAGTTATTGAGGCTGTTTAAGCTTGATCCGGGCACGCCGGTGACAGCAGACGGAACCATACTGGAGGACATGCTCATTGAAGAGATGGAGTTAGGTGGGGAGAACATGGTCTGAGAAGACAGCGGATTGACGTTCATGGAATTGAAAAAGGGGAAGCTTTTGGTAGACAGAGAGGCCGAAGTGAGCCCCTTTGCAGCCCAGTTGTTGTACGTGTAGCTGGGATACATGTCATCGTAGGGCTGCATAAGTCCGTTGAATTGAGGCCCGAAACCGTTTTTACACAGCTCGGCCTGTTGGTTCCTCTCCCTTTTTCTCCACTTTGCCCGTCGATTCTTGAACCACACCTGCAGCAAATGCAGAAAATCATTTTTATTTAATGAATTATTTTCTGACACAATGGGAACAGTTAAACCGACCATTATAAGTTTTCAGAATCGCTGTCACCGCGGGGCTCCTGCTCGGTTTGTTTTTGGTAGATAAATGATATGGGTGGTGGTGGTTGTGGTGTCAAACTCAGTTAGGATCCCTAATTAAATCGCTTTTTATCAGTCACCCGGAATCTTGTCTGATCCCGGGAATCCCAATACACATCCAGTCTTTAGCGGTCAATGGGTCGCCCGACGCTTCAAATGTGTATTCTCCCTAAGCAGGCGGAGACACACTAACCTTAAGTGTATACAACACGAGATTGACAATCACAAAATACAAGCTTTACACCTCTTTAAAGGCGACTGCGTCACTCCATTAAGGTCTGTCATCGTTTGGGCGTCACTTGTGTTGATTGCAAACAATTTGACTCACCCATAATTCGCCTCTAACTAAAAAGTGACAGATTTAAATTTAAATGATTTAAAAAGAGTCATATTTACCATGTAATCTAAAATACATAATAGGCTACATAACGCGATTTTCATGCAGCGCCCCTATAATTATTGTTAGGCCTAAATATAAGAGTCTTTACAAAATAGTTAATAAATAGTCTACTATAATTTTAAAACCGTGCTAGCAAATTAATTATATATTATATTATATTATATTATGAATAATAATTATTTATTTGCAATAATTTTAAAATAGGCCTATTGTAAGCGTTTTACTTTTTTTAATTTATTAGGCTACTTTTTATTTTAAAATATAAAATTTGAGCATTGAATTGTGGATTTGTTTTCTAAATAAATGGGTTTTAATATAGCTATTATTACATTGTCATTTCATTTCTCAAACTTACTCTGACTCTGGCCTCGGTTAAATTAGTCCAGACAGCGATCTCCTCTCTGGTGGACATGTCCGGATAGCGATTCCGCTGAAAAGTGGCCTCCAGTTCCTGGAGCTGCTGGCTAGTAAAATGAGTTCGTTGCCGCCTCTGTCTCTTCTTTTTCGATGGGTCATCAGTCGAATCTTCGTTTTTACTCTGTCCCTTCTCTTTCTCTGCAATGCAAAGTAATTCGGTATTGTAAAATATATGTTTAATCCAAGAGGAACAATTTTTAAGCTTCAGGCTCTGTTTTGACACATTGGAGAAGTCTGTGTGGGGGTGATAAATGTAATTCCGTTTTATTGAATTTAAAATATTAGACATCATAGTAACAAGTAGGTTCCCTGGTAACAACGTAACGGGCTAAATTAATTAATGATGTTCCTGAACTAATTTCATACGAACCACTAATGTTCAACAATAATTTCTTGCAAAGCTAATAATAGTTACCTGAAAAAATTCAAGCATAAATGTTCTAAAATCAATGTTTCAAAATATTTGACCCACAATGAACGCGTCAAGTCTTTCTCGTCATAAGAAAAAAGAACATAACCGGTAGAGAATGTTTGTGTTATTCCATACAAAACGACATGCCGCAGTGTAAACATTTGTTAGAAGCCCACATTTTCACACACAATTTAAGTAAATAAAGCCCTGTCAAAAGGAATGACTTATGTAGACGACTTCAATAGCCATATGAATCAACTAACTGATATATCCATGTCTTTATATATTTGCATGCCTCAGACTGTAACCTACTGTTTTCAAATTAAGGGACAAGTTTTAAACGGTTTCTTATCAGAGGCAGTACACCTAATGATAACTGACACCCAACCCGAAAACACTCCAGTTAAATATCTCTTCAGAGGACCAGGGCTTACCTACGGACTCTGGGCTGGAGGTGTCTGAAACCGTGTGAACCTCCAGCCTGTGTTTCGAGTCCACCGACCGCTGAAGCGGTTGCAGACTAGAGGCCATCGTAAGCGGCGTGTGTTTGCTCCCGGTAATGTGGTGATTGTGGTGATGGTGGTCCAGACTCAACGGATCCTTCATAGAGGTCATGGATAACACAAGCGATTTACGGACGGTTTGCAAGCAGATATAACTTCCTCAGCGATAGTCAAAAATATAGAAAAAATAAATAAATAAAAGAAATGAATGAATGTGTCCAGAAGTATCGGCAAGCGTTGTCAGTGCTCCTCTCTCACTTAAACCACTCAAAGCGACACTCCCCAAACGGCTGGTATCGTAATAAAATAAACCCAGTGCTGAAGAGAGTTAAAGTTTTTTTTTCGGTTTCGACTGGGTAAAAGATATCTCGGTTTCAGCCGAGAGCTACAAGGAGAGCCAGAGTGACAGGGACAGGTATGTGATATTATATCCACTTGCATACACACACACTCTCCTGCACATCTCAGCGCTCGCTCTTCATTTCAGCTGTCCTTCTCTCCGTCCAACCGAGCTGCTCTATGCGTCCTGACGTCATACAGACTCCGCCCACAATCTGACGGAACATTACAGCCTATACTTGACAGATTTTATGGCCAACCGACTAAAAAACGACCCAAAGAAATGAGAAAATGCAGCCTTTTTTCCTTTTAAACGTCATGTAAATAAAAAGAGGCTGTGCATTCACTGGTGGCTTCCGAGAAAGCAAAATAAGATTAAAAAAAAAAAAAAAAACTATCATAGCCTAGCACACCTGATTTTTTTTTTTCTGTGCAGGTATCATAAAAACAGTTTTATTAACATTTTAAATCAAACAAAGATTTCTGTCAAAGTAAAATAAGCTCACCAAATTGCACAACTAAACACGAAAACGTATAATGGCACTCTTGAAGATGCTCATTTCTGAATGAAAGTTCCGCTTTTGTCACGTTAATTGGATGATCCTTTGCAACAATGAGTTGACGGTATCAAAGACCGCGTTACAAATTCTTTTGTAGCTAATAAGCTACGTCTGCATGGTCATGCATTCCTATCATAAATAGCTAATAGACCTAATAGGCATATAAAAGAAATGCGAAAAATCAGAAAAATATTTATTTTTGAGTTTATTCCTGCTTACTTAAGTTTTACAATTTAATTAGGGAATGAAAGCACTTTTGCGAGCTGTAGCCTATGTGTGCGCCTCGTGCCGTGATTAGCTATTTCGGGGGAGAGAGCGCCCACTTTTCTTTTCTGAGTATGCTACATTTAATCTGATGGCGCTTATTTACTCAAGAATTTTAAATGGACATCTTTAATGACTTCAAGCTCCTTCACCTTGTTGTCTCAAATTCCTTCAAAACATTGCAATAATGTAATAACGGCACTGTACATTTTAAATGAAAATAATGTATTAGCCCGAATAATTATCGATTTTAAATTGGCCTATTTATAATTGTATTTATTATTTATTGTAATCTAAAGTTTTTTTTTTTTTAATAGATTGGTCACATTATAAAATAACAGGGGTGAAAAATGCTGTATCCTACTTGGATTTCTTTTGGAGTTCTGATGATATTTTAGTTGTCATCCAGAAACAAATATCACAGTGAATGGGTAATATAGTCTATATATATATATATATATATATATATATATATATATATATATATATATATATATATATATATATATATATATATATATATATATATACAAGAAGAAGAGGCTAACCCGGTTTCTTTATTGGAAGCAGCTGATTGCCGCTACCTCAGTAAGTGAGAAAATTTGTGTAACTAAATGAGCTAACAAACTACATTTTTATTTTTATTTTTGCTTCGCTGCATGTCCTTTGAAATCACCTGAAATGTCAAAACACACCAAGGGGGGGAAAAAGAGAGAAAAGAGAAAAGGTGCTTATGAAAATGACCCGACCATCTCCATCTCTTACTTTGATTCAGCGCACGCTCTTGCACTGGATATTAATTTATAGCATAATATATGAACATGGAACCGACACATGTTATGTGCAGGTCTTTTTGTATGAGAATGTGACCTCGCATTCAACGCATTTGCGCCCAGACACGGCAAGATAACGTGTCGGTCTGTTTTTTCTTGCCATTCGATTTTATTTATTTTGAAAATAATATATATATATATATATATATATATATATATATTAAATAAACAAACAATTAAATAAATGTCATGATTATTCTAGACCTCAGACAGACTAAAATGTAATATGAATATGTTTTACGCGCAGAAATATAAATTGTGCACATCAAAATACCATATAGGCAAAAGTGGCAGAACTCGATTCTTGTTAAACGCACTGATAGATGTGGACTAGATTATTGCTCTGTATTTATTTTGGACCCTCAAAATGCTTCAGAGCGCACTCACAGCCTGCTGTGGATTATTGCCCATGGCGCACCACAGAGCCATTAATTACCAATTCAGTCAATATAAGGGAGACGACAAAGCCTTTTCCATAGGATTAAGAGGACATTAGATTCTTCCATTAGTATATTCCTTCTCACGAGGAGGCTTTCATTACACATTTACTTTTCCCCTGAGTCTATCTAACAAGCGCTGCATATATTACTGCAGAGGAGACGAAATTGTCGGTAATCAAGTCGCTCCAGTGTCTTTTCCATCTTACGCTGCTGTTTGCATTTTATGCTCACTTTTTCCTTTTATCTCTTATGTGCTAGAAGCTCTCTGTATCAGTTCATAGCCAATATTAAATGACAATGGGGAATGGGATATAATGAAGACTAATGGAGTAAATAAGTGTTCTGGTTTGTTATTAGTTTGCTTTAATTAGCTTAATGAAGATGCCATATGATATACAGAGCGGCCACACATTATTATAGCCTGCACAGTTTTCTCATACAGTTTTAATGAAGTCTTTTTTACGTTTCTGTTAAAATTGTCCTTGTGCGACAAATTATAATTTTACAGGAGAAATTGTTATTTTTTTTATATTTGTGTGCTTAATTTAGTTTCTACATCGTATAATACTGATGTATAGTTTTAACTATACCTTATTTGTATCATTGTATTATTTTAATTTGCCACGTTTTCACATCTTTGCATTGAGGGCGCACGTGATTAACCACGACTGGGCTATATTTTATCACCAGACATTATGAAGTATCGAATCAGTATTTTATGTGAACAAATTAGAGATCATAAACCTCTAAAATCACACAGACTTTGCCTAAAAACTCTAAATTCCTCTAAATGAGCGGGGTATCATAAAGTCGTTCTTGCTGATCCATGTATGATCCTGTCTTACCACCAGATGTCCATCTTTGACTAGAAACGTCTGATGGTTCCGCTTTTCTTATAACCAGCCATACTTCAAACACCAAAGGTAGTTTGCAAACTCCTTACTTTTACATAGACCAGTTTTTTCTAGCTGCAATTAGTATTTTATGTAGGCCAGGCAACGTTGAGATGTTTGATTAAACCAAGCAAGGACATTAATGAATCCAGATCTTCTCTGGAGATTTAACAAGGAGGGGCGCTTGTCATTCACCAAGATCTTCTTACCTAATTGAGCACACGTTGATGCAAGTTTGCGGCAGTGGGAGTCCATTTGTTAGATTATACGTTCAGCACCTGTGAAAAAAGGAGAAATGTTTATTAGATTTTTTTATTGACGTGTTTATATTATATGTATAGGCCAACTTCTGTTTGAGAATTTTTAGTTGGCCGTTTTCCCACATGACCGAATGGGCCACTGATAATATATTTCAGACCCATTGTCGTATATTGGAAAGTTCCTGTCTGTAATGGGATGTGCACATTCCTCATCATTTGTTTGGAAATCCCTTAGCGCTTGCTCGAGTCTTTCCTAATTAAGACTCGTGTCTCCAAACGCACACGAAAACAACGCACAAAGAGGAGAGAGCATGCACCGCATGTGTGTGTCAGTGAGAGAAAGAGAGCATTTTGAGCGCTAGAAGTTGAGTGATTCCGCGGCAAAATCAGGGGATTAGTGTCTGATTGAGATGTCTGTCGGTTGGATATTACAAAATTCATTATCGCAGCTCTATACTAACCCGATATGAAGTAACACAGATGGGCCTTTATTAGCCCAGGCTTCAGCTGTTTGCTTATGATAATTTCAGTGGGAAATTTGCATGCAATCCTGCTGTTAACCGTTTTCCCTCTCCATTTTTCTCTCTCCGAATGCAACGCTTTGCTTTAGCCCTCCCCTTATATCACCTGCCTGGCATCTGTGCCTTTAGTCAAAGCTGAGACTCTGGAAATTAAATTTGTGTGCTATTCTTTGTATATGTGTGCCGCGTAATATGCAATTCGTGTGAGAGCATAAATCAATCTTTTAAATACGATTTTGAGATGCTATTATAAAGTTATGAAAATATTCCAATTAATTGTCAAAATTATTTATCAAACAAAGTAGGCCGTGAAATGGCCAATTAAAGTTGTGTCTTTCGTTATCCTGAATGCGTTCCTGCATCCATTCCGTTTAGATTTGGACTACTTTAATAGGTAAGTTTATTTTTATTATTGTTATTATTATTATTTGCATTGTTTTACGCGGATTTAATACAAATGTCATGTCAAATATTTACTCTTTCCTTCAAACAGGAAAAGGTAATAAACAAAACACTACACATGATTTAAGATTATAACTTGAACTACATCAATGCAAGTTCATCAAGAGATGAAAATATGTATGTAAAAAACCTGTTAGATTTTTGTAATATATTATTTTTATTTAGTATTTTATTTAGTCTATTTATAATTTAGTTTGCACAGCAGCAAAACATACTATTACTACTCATAATAAGGTATTCTTTGCTAATTTTGTTCCGAAGATTAATTGGGTGGGAATGTTTTTTTTCTTTTTCTTTTCTTTTCTTTTCTTTTCTTTTCTTTTCTTTTCTTTTCTTTTCTTTTCTTTTATTTATTTTAAATTGGTAACATTGTTTTAACATAATAGGAAGGTTATTGCTATGAAGTTCTCAGAGTCTTGCGGGCCTAAAAGTTTTATTAATAAAGTGATTTACTTCAGTGTTGCTTGTGTGTGTGAATTGTTTTTTTTTTTTCAGATACATTTAATCAAACATTATTTATTGGTATATAAACGAATAAAATGAAACTACTGTATTAGTTTACAGAAATATTTAACTACAAGACGCCTTATCTTCAAAAATAACAGGATACCTTGCATTTGCATAAATGTAAATTTAGATCATATGTCATTATTTAACACCATCTTATTACTGAATATCACTTTATCATATCATTCAATAATTAAATCTTAACTGAATTGCCCGTTTCATGGCAAATGTTAAAACAATATTAATAACAATTTATTTTTTAGCAATGTTGCTTCGAGTATTTAAAAAAAGCAGTTTTTAAAAGGTTGATTGCTAGTTGTGAAAGCAAATTTCGTTAGCACGATTTATTTCTGCTTATGCTTACCAGTAATATATTTTTAAAATGTAAATTACACGGTGTAACTATAAAGTTGTCCTAGTCCCGTTTCTCTCACTCACATTGTTAACGATATATTATAATAAACTGCAAAGTCAAGGTAAGACCTGGCAGAGCATCACTTATCATGCCTCTCCATCTAACTACACTAAAGCTGAAGATCACCCGTGGCTGGCAACCCAGAGGTGGAACGAATTCCTTCACTTGCATTATCTCACATTCAAGATAGGGTGTCATGTGCACTTACCAGTGGTTGTTGAAAAGCGGCGCTTTGCAGCCGTGCCAGTCTTGATTTTCTTTTTCTTTTTTTAAAAGAAAAGATAAATTCCACACCTCTGAACAAGTTTATCTTTGTCCTTGATGTTGTCCGGGTGCATAAACTGTTGCTACCAGGTCCGAAACGAGCGTAACCTCTTCTTCCTCAATGAAAACGATTAGAGATATATAGCCTATGGGTTCTTTTAAAGAACGCGAAAACAGGCATATGTTACCTTCAAACCAGAGTGTCTTAGCTACAAACGCCTACGTTTCTTTAATAACTCATATTTTCTGCAGAGCTTCCACGACTGCAACTTTTTCCGCAGAAAGACGCAGAGAGTGGTGCATTTCCCCCTCTCACGAGCTTTGACTGTCAGCGCGTGGGCGTGAGTGAGAGTTTGTGTGTATAAGCGCGTGCGTGTGCATGCGTGCCACAGTGGGTGTGTTTGTATGCACAACCAACACGTCAAGTGTGTGTGAAGGGTGAACTCTGTGATGCGAAACGGTAGGCTAAATTAGACAACAAATTAGCCATTAAAACACGGTAATACGCTAATTCAACCAGCAAATTTAACCCGACGAACGCGAAAACACTTATGGGTCAAATTAAGGTATTTTAATAATTTAGCTGCAGTTAAAACGGCCAGTATCATAAAACTAAATTAATTTCTTATGTTATTAAGTAGCAGAAATACCAACTGACGTGAAGAAATCCAAAAATCAAACGTTGAAATGCACATGTAGGTTAAAATAATGATAAATTATTACTTTAAAAATTGTTTTTTTGCTGCAGTATATAGGCCTATTTTTTAATTTATGCTAAATTTTATTTATATATTATTTTATTGTTTATATCGAGTTCTGTTTTAAAACTTTAGTTGCAAGAATGGAACAAAAATATTTATAGGCATATTATAAGGGTATTTATTGAGTCCATAATATACTATAACTCTGATTGTTTGGAAAGTCTTTTGTCTTATCCAAAACTGAAAATGCATATTTGTAGAATGTGATGGTAATAATCGGCTAACAACAAACGGAGCATTTGATTTTATTTTTATGATAGGCTAATACATTTTAACTGAAAACATTGCTGTAATTAAAAACACTAACTTCTGCTGAAAAGTGTGTGTGATTAGACTGTGTCGGTCAGGGATGAAGTGAACAGCTGGCTTGGATGCAAATGATCTTTAAAGATCCGCGTGCACCGGACTGATTTTCCATCCGCATCTCACGCGAGCAAAGCAGACCGGACGGATGTTTCACGCGCCTAATCCGTTTTTTACATTGTGGGTCATACACCCATTAAGCAAGTAATTAATGCGCTCGGCCATGGGGGAATTCCCAAGCCTGTGTTGGAATACCCCACTCTCTCTGTCACAGCTTTAATAGGCCTGGGAGCCTAAAATGACATGCATGTTTATCTATAATTCTGCACGCTGATTGTTGTTATTATCTACTGCAATTACCTGATATATCAAACAAAAACTAACTCACTGAGCATCTTTTTGTTGTAGCAAATAAATAACCCTATCTCATCATCGCCCGTATGCGAAGTGTATTTAAATTGTTGCTTCAAAATACTAAAGTGTTTCTGTTTCCAATATTAATTTTTTTTTCTGTAATTATTTAAATATACGAATTCAAAAGTATTAATCAACCGTATTCCTCGTTTCCATATCTGCCTATTTTTAGTTTCCAATTATAACCAAGATGGTTCCACAAATACCTTGTATTCCCTTCTTTATAATATAATGTGATGAAAAATATCACTAATTTTGATGATTGTATAGATACATAATTCTATCTAGAACTTTTTAATCGACGAAGAACCATATAACCTAAAGGCTTATAGAGCCAAAATAATTAATAGAACTTTTAAACCTAGCCTACGTTGAAGAACAATTGAAGAAGCCTTATATATAAAACGGACGTGATTGAGATTCAGTCTAAATATATAGAGTGTATGTCAATCACGTGCGTCTCATCTGAACATTGGTTCTGTGGGAGAGACGCGTCCTTGCTTCGCTCTTACCTTCATCTGGCAGCAGCTGGAGCCTTTGCTTTCTCACGCTGAAAAAGCCTGCAAAGGAATGCCTAAAGTTCAGAAAAAGGGGTCGCTCGAAGATCTTCATGCCTCGGGGGCAGACCGGCGGCTTCTTTTCATTTCTGCCTCGTTATCGATTCGCTGTTGTCATCTTTGGCGTCGTAGAAGGACACTTGAAAGAATATCGTACAGGGCTCTGATGTGTGGGCTGAAATGACCCGAGCAAAACTCTGTTCAAAGACTTTACAACCACGTACACCTCTCCACGATAAAACAGTGATTGTATATGCTCATACAATAAATAAAATAAAATGCATAGAAGTATGTCTAGATATCAAGTTCAATGTAAAAGGGAAATATTGAATGTAGTTAGTATGATTTAATTGGCTAGTAAATGATATACACCAGACAATTAGCTAAAATGGCAATCAGAAACCTATTAGTCAGTATTTTTATGGATAAAATTGGATCAGTAATGGTATTGCAGTGCAAATTTTGTTTTAGGATTGGTTTACATGGATAATTTATCTTTGGAGAGGTCACAGCATTTTGTACCAGTTATTGTTTATTTTAGTTATAATATAAAATGGCTGACAGATTATTTCTCATGCCCCCATAAAATAACGATTTTATCTAAAATGAAAATGTCTTGGTTTTCAACACATTTTTTTTTGGTATACAGTGCAATGATTTGGCTATACTGGCAAAAGACAGAAGGTGCGAAAGATCTATTTCTATCACAGTTTACACCCTCTGACATGCTGGGTAATTGCTTCAGCATAACAAATTATTTTTGCTTTTGTTCAGTTTGTATTCATTAAGGGTGAACCGAGTTTCACATGAGGAATCGATTAAATATGACTTAGTTTGTCAGGCTGTGGGCACAGGAAATAATTGTATGTTTCATTACGATGCCATTCAACACACAAGAAGCTCCGTCTGCTCAACCAGAACTGCTATAGTTTGACTGATTATTGATGTAACCCAGATTATAATCACAGCTGCTTCACAGATTATATTCAAACAATTACTCTAAACAGTGGCTGTCACACACTACTGTTTTTATGATATTTCCAATGTTGCTTGTCAGAGTAGTGCGCACAAAGCCACAAACCATTAAACAAATAAGTGTATGTACTGCTAATATGCTAGACCAGCAAGATTACCATGAAAGGAGACTTTATTGTGGGTTTAATTTCTTTACAATAACTACTATTAGTTAGAAAAAATACAATGTGAATTTCCATTTGCCAGGTTGATTTGTAAGACTAACTAATACGTTAAAGAGCCCTTTGTTAGCCTTAAGGCTGTTTTACTGACAGTTCTTGGAATCACTAGGATTTCAAAACTAGCGTCCAGACCGTGAGAATATTCTGGAGCACATACAGTGCCATCGCATACATATGCACTGTGGTTAAAATTTACTATCATGACCAGACCTATGAAGGACAAATATGGCAAGCAGTAGGAGTCAGTACCTACACACACACACATGCCACACTCAACCCAGCAACGCAGTAGTATATATTTAAAAAACACTCAACTGTTTGTCTTGGGCCGATATGCTATTAACATCTCATTTACCACGGTAGCAAAAACTTTCACTGATGTAATGTGGTTTTGAATGTTAAATGATTTAATATCTTTTAGTATAGTGCAGTGGATAAGGCAGCATTACTTCAGGTTAAACTGGACTTCCAAAATCACAGTCTGCAAACTATACATTATATAAAATATTAAAAAAAGGATGGAATTTACATAAAATATATTTTCTATTATAATTTCAAAATTCCCTATTATTACATATGGCAAGTTGCTTATATCTATTTTTGAAATAGGAATTGAAAGTTAAAATGTGAGCAGCAGACAGTGTTAATTACAGATGCAGGGGGACCAATAAACAGCTGGAGTGAGCCAGGGAGAGTGGTTATCTGCGGTGATGCCCCTGGGTTGCCGGAGGGAAAATTGTCCAAGAATGAAATGGAGGTAATGAGACAAACATGATGGACGCCAGCACCCGGTCATCAGCAAAAGAGATCAGATGGTTACTGAACCATTGACAGCAACTGCTCAGGTGCATCAAACCTCCACTAGAGTCAGCTTAGTGTTTAATTAGTCCACTGTGACTATGAGAGAGAGAGATGTAAAGTGAAAAGGAAAGGTCATATTATCAATATTGACAATGCAAACATCTTTTGTGCTTTCACCTTGATGCTGAGAATATTATGTGTTACGTTCATCCTGGTGCCTCTAGAGGTACTTTGGGACACACAAATCAGCTCAGGTTTACTATTTGGTTGTGCGTTAATCCTCGGGTGAGACATAGTGTGAGTGTTTGTGTATGAAGGGTAGAGAGACAGTCTCTTTGTGGGGGGTTGCTTAATCCAGTCCCTATGTGAAACTGTTGACATTTGTGCCTTTTTTTTTTCCTTCATTATGTGCCTGTGCCTGTTTTCTGCCGGATTAGCCCCAAATCTCCTATGCAACACATTCAGCATGCCACTACTTTAACTTCATCAATAATAGATGAAGACATTGTAATCGGAAATCATCAAAGAAAGTGTGATGGGGGGGACAGTCGCTTTCCATCGATGCAGTTATTTTTTAGGTCTACTTCTAAATTGATGATGGCAACTACAATCATTTCTTTGGGCTGAGTAGTTTTTGCCGATCGATAGTTGCAATATGGCAGTGGAAGTGGCTGTGGACGGTGCAGTGGGTGGGAGACTGGAGGGGTGTTCATATGTGTGTTCATGTTTGTCAGAGTGTGTATCTTGCCTGTGTGTGTTGTACTGTTTCTCATTGATTGTGTTTACTCAAGCTTCTCATTGCTGCCTATTACTGAGACAGGGAGACACGCCCTGCCCTGATGCGAGGATAAAGGAGATTAGCACACACACACACACACACACATACACACAAACACGGTGATGGATCAGTCTTTACTCTGAAATAATGACACATCCGTGATTTATGTCCTTTCTCTAATATTTTTGTTTTGTTAAATGTTTGCCAATGTCACAGAAACACAACAGTTAAAGTTTTTAATAAATGCCCCAAAAGCTGAGTAAAGTGGCTGGTGTGACGTTCATTAGATATCGTTTTTGGTATGTTTGACAGCATGAGTTGAATGGTTTATTTTAGCCTTACTTTTTGACGTAACAAAATATACATTTCTTTCCATTATGAAGATTGATGATTCTGTTTCATATACTGTCGCAAGACAAGCGGTTTAATAGCCTGTGTTGATGTGTATTTGTCATCATCTAATCATAAGAGCACCAACATCCACAATTTTTGCTAATTAGAGCAAATTTTACTCGCAGTAACTAAATAGTTCTTCTGATTTGTAAATGGGAGCACTAAAAGAAAGTTGGAAAGAGAGTGGAAAAAAAATCGTATGATGGTGGTTCTCCATTTTGGATCTAGTTTCCACAGACCTTTGGATAAACTCTTCAAGATGTATTTCAGGTAGTGAGGGTCATAAGTTGAAATAATTTGGGGAATTTAAGACCATGATAATATTACATCTGGAGTTCAGTGCCTGAAATACAGCAATATATTAAAATATATTTTATTGGTTCGAATATATGGTTGATTGGTTAAAGAATGTGATTTTGTACACTACTGTTTAAAGGTTTGGAGTTAGTTTTTAAAAACGTTTGAGCAAGGACATATTGATAAAAAAATGATTTAATTGATCAAAAGTGACACAAAAGACATTTATAAAGTCTTGAAAAAAATATAAGTTTCCACAAAATATTAAGCCACTGCTTTCAACATTTTAATAATCTAAGCTATGATAAGATCAATCAACCAACCAATCAACCAATCAATCAATCAATCAATCAATCAATCAATCAATCCCAGCCCTAAACATTTAAATGGTAGTGTAAGATCTAAAGTTATTTATCCTTGTATCATTTGTGATGAAAAGGAGAGTTTTTTAAAATTAGATTTTATATGGGTTAAAAATATTCTGTGAAAAGCTTGCAGATGCTCTGATGTGGCTAGTGACATACAATAATACACAAATCACATAAACAGCACACATAGATATGCACAGTTTAGCACACTTTGCAATATCCTCTTAATAATATACACTGCACTAATTTACAAAACCCAAATTTGATCAAGCCTGTGCTATTATATCTGGACAAGGGCCCATATGTATGAAGTATCTCAGAGTAAGACACTGTAACTCTAAGACGCTTAGTACAAATAAGCATCGGTCGCTAAGATTAGATGAGGTTGTGACGATTCCACAAGGCTCCTGTACCTCAGCCATCAAAGCCACTTTACTGTGGATCAAAGCCTTTGTGCTGGTGTATGGGTGCGTGTGTTGTGTGTATGTGAGAGAGCTAAAGTCCCGTTCATTTCAGCAGAGGCCAGGGTTAAGCATCATTCAGACTTTAATCTAGCATGGCCTGCTCCTCTGAGCCTGTTCATTGTTGGTATGATGTTTCACTCACAAGCATCACTGCAATGCGTTTGAAGTATCTGACCCACTTATGTGCTTATAGTTGAATTGTTTTTGACTTTGCTTAATGATAGAAGGATGTTTCAATAACATTGGTTTTATGTATATGCATATTTGAACCAGAACTATTTAGCGCTACTAGGTACAGCAGATAAGCAAAACGGCAAAATCACTGCACGTTTAAATCATGATCTTTTCATCTTTATCAGCCTTTAGATAACTGCACTGTGACCAGCATCGAAACCCACAAAGCCACTATAAATATCCAAACCTAAGAAGTTTTTCTTGGCACATAAGCAGGGTGCTGCTCGCTAAAGACACAAGCTTGTTGGCAGAATGTATTTACGTTTGGTAGCATGTTTCTGTCTAAGTTTAAACATACCCCTGATTATGTCAGTGTATTGCATTGTAACAGAACGGAAAAGCTGTGAGTACTTCTTTGCTTCACTACATGTAAGTAGTTTGACATGAAGGCTTTTGTGCAGTTAACAATCTATAATAAGACATGCTATGCATCATCTAAATCTTTTAAACAAAGTTTTCACTCGACAAATGGTGCTGAAAATGGGGGAAAACTTGTGGAAAATGGTGACCAATCATAGAACTTACAATTACACACTGATTAAATTCCTAAATATATATATATATGTAGTAACCAAACATTTTATGTAATTTGAATAAAATCAGTATATTATCAAAGACTGGCTTACCATTCAAGTCTACAGTATTTTACAGCATTACATATAGGATTCCCCAAGTAATTTTCCTTAACATAAAGGGCAACCATCAAAGAGCTAAAAATGTTGAAGTCACACCAGTGTCATTTAATGAGCGGCAAATGCATTGAAAGTTTATAGCCGTAATTCATGGAGAGCGACGGGCATCATAAATTCCATTCTGACTGTCTGTGATTTGTTGAGTGCTACATAGTTCTGAATAAATGCCTAATGGGCCGAGCTTAAGCGTTATCATAATTTACTTTGATGGCAGGTGCTGACCTCATAAATTTTGCTTAAAATAAAATGTTTCCAAGAGATCTTGATGGCACCTTGCTCTCCCGCATGGCAAGTTACCCCTGGTATGTACCAAATGCAGCACAACATCAAGGGGGCTTTCCGAAGTTGGAACACAAACTCTCCCCACGAGTTTATTTGCAAGAGTACATTTGCAGTTTTTGTTTAGTTTTTTTAAACTCTGAAGTATTTCTTTAAGCTAGGCTATGTGGAAACAGCAACGGCATGTGTTATATTTAAATGCTCACTTGTACTAAACAGGTTGTGGACGTTTGTACCGTCTTCCCATATTGTCTAATTATATACTTCCAAATTATATATAGATTATAATTTTTTTTATATATATATATTATATCATAATTGTTCTTTCAAAGCAATAATGGGACATTCTGTGAATAAAGGTTTGCCCAGTTCAAATCCACATCTGCCTTTCGCTAAGTGCACTGGAGAACTTTGCCAAGCATAGCTTCTCTCTTATAGGTGTATAGCAACACAACGCTGAAGGCTACTTTGAGTTTTCAGTCTGCTCTCTGTGTGTGAGTTGTCACACCACTACTTGGCTAACAGGAAGAGTTCTGCTTCTGTCCAAGCGCCCTTCAAAGATGACATGTAATTCAAGGTGTGTGGAACCCCACATACCAAACAAGTCTTTTTGTCTGTGGTGCTAAAGTTACAAGGACAAAATTGTGTGCCCCCAACATCACACACGTACTTACACACCAGTGATTTGCCAAAGGGCATTTAGACTTATCACCTTCTCAAAGGCTCTCGAAGGCTTCACATTTGTAGTTGCTGTGGCCAAAATTCAGCTTCATCAAATTAGGCCTGAATCCTCTCTCTCTGTTTCAGGTCCATCTGTGTAGAAAATGACTTCATTTTGCATGTCTGGAAGAGGGTGAAAAGATTTGGCTCTGACCACAGTCACCCCCAGTGGGACTTTCTCGTGTGTCCGTATTCTTATGTGATGAATATGTACCCTGACAAGAAAGAAATTTCATTATTGTCATTATTTGTTCTTATTGCCTCACATTCCTGTGGCGTGAGTCTGTACTGCAGACAAGTCTTTGAAATCACCTTGTGTATCTTGATAGAGTTATCTGGACTCTGACAATGAGGGGTATTTGAGAGGAGGACACTCTGTGATATGTCTGGCCTCGTCTTGCTGTACTTACATTGCAGATGAATAGCTCTTGCATGATTTTAAGAGGGGGGAAAGTCAAATTTTCTGCCTAACCCAACCTTAGGCTTGTAACCTAAATGGCTGTCCAATTCTTTTCTCTGTTTCTCAGTGTACATGAGAATGGGAGTGAATCACACTTTACATTATAAATCATATAACATGTAATTGGATAATTTATCTCCCTTGTATATGAAGTAAAATATTTGTATAAGAGTGTCCATAATGATAAACAAGGAAAGATTTTTATTTTTATTTTGCCAAGGCTTTAGAAATGTAATCATTCTGTGTAAATGGTTTTGAAAAAGTCATACCATTGTACTATTTTCAAGAAAAAAAAAAAAATCAACATTTAATGATGGTAAAATGTTACGTTTTGTAAATAACTATAAAGTAAAAAATGCACTTCTTACATTTTTTATAGATATATGTACGTCTTATCAATAATTTATCTGGTAATTTTGGAAACTTTTTGACACCAACACAGTTATGAAGGTCTTCAGATATTCTATGATGTTTTGTAAAACGAATGTCTTATTCTTATATATATATATATATATATAATTTTTATTTTATTTATTTTTTTATTATTATACAATTTTTTTACATAAATTAACAGATAAAAACGAGCTAAATGTCATTGACATACACTGATTTTACCTCAGGCCTCATGAGCCTGTTTATGTGGCATATACGTGAAAATCCTTCAGCTTGTGGTGGGCTTGGCTGTGCTGCTGGTCACTGGGTGACCCCTGACCCCTCTCTCAGGGGTTGATTACTGAAGGATGGAGGCCAGTTGTGGCACCAGCAGGGTCACTTTGGAGCCCTGAACCAGCTGCTTCAGCACAATTCCAGCCAGAGATGAAGCCAATCGATCCAACGTTCCCCATCCTTCATTATAACATACAGTATATACATCACTGAAAGAGATCATTGTCCAACAGCCAAGCAAGTGAAGCTGATTGAAGGCTAATACTGTCATATGAGATCCAAAAAAGTGTAAAAATGGAATCTGAGCTATATCTGACCAAACAAACCTTCATTTCGGGATTGTCTGCTTTGATACCTTGGTGTTTTTCTTTCTGAAGTTTCACAATTTCTATTTTTGCTTTGTTTTTTCAAGCCTTGTTTACTTCTTTCCCTTAATCATCTGCCGACACTGAGTTACCCCGCTGACCCAATGAACATGCCGGCAGTAATGGCGCCATGGCAACACGCTGATGACTTAGGGGGGCTAGACTGGCACCTGTTGGACCCGATGTCTTCCACCATTTCCCTTGCTCTCTCATGCAACGCACTCCTCTCAAAGTGCTTTACAAGGTGCAAAGAGCCTGAACCACAACAATTGAAATCTGAGAAGAACGGTCAGCTGCAGTCATCAATCATCTTTCAATCAATCATTGTCAGCCCTACTGCTCCAAAAACCCTGCCGGCCAACCTATGGCACCTTGAGGACTAGAACATGCTGTATTCTAATAACTTTCCTTCAATGGCAGGATGAAAGCTGTTTTTCTTGATTGGAGCAAATTCGGATCTGAAGATATTGGTCTAGACTCTATGTAACCGTGTGCTAAAGAGCATAAAGATTGAAAGTTCTTGCTTGAAAGAATGTAAAATGATGCATGGTTATTTTCCTGTATGCTCATGTCTTGGACTAATAGTTAGACTGAAGGATTTCACATCTCTTGATTGGAAATTCTTGGTGCTTCATCATGTCCGCAACACCAAAATATGTATCTCAAAGAGGAGTTGGCAAACAGTCTGTGACCTCAGTCTTTCAAAAGGGTGGGAATCCCTAATGAAAATGAGTCTGAGCATCTCAGTAGGAGTGATCCATAGAAAGTGGCTTTACTTCCAACACCTTGATCTAAAATCATATCTGAGAATGTCTGAACCTGATGTGTTGAAGGCTTGTGTGCTCGGTATAATTTGTGCTCTGGTTGGTGATTGTAAGAGAGCTATGTGCTTGCCATCTAGCAGATACTTTTGAAAAAGACACCGCATGAAATGAACAGTAATCCTTAGTGCTGGAAAAATCGTCTGCACAGCAAATGGGAATTCCATCAGAAATTTCAAGATCATTTATTATTTATTGTGTCCCTGTGATGACTTGAGTAAAGGTGATGCGGGGCCAAAATGTTGGAAATGGAAGTATATCACAAGAGATTAGATTCAAATCTTATCAGGCTCAGTCAAGTAGAAATATACAAGGTTTTGGAAATGTATCTGCTTATGTGCCTTGAGTGATTAAAAAAAAATATTTGCATTTTACTTGTATGGATCAAAAAAGATCACTCTCCTTGTTGAAACTGATCAGACACAGCATCAGTGGCATTTAAAGGCTTTACCTCACACATTTGCGATGACTTTTAGCTAAATAAATCTTTCATTAAGAATAAATCTCTTAAAAATAGCATCCCTTTTATATATCTATGTCTTATCCAACATTTGCAGTGATGATGGTGATAGTGAAATCTTATCATAGCACTTTCTTTGAGTTAGCTTTTTCCAGTGCTATGCTTCACTGATGTAAGTAACTAAGCATTGCCATTGTTTGAGAATTGACAAGGTTTTGGGAAGTATAGTTTTGAATCTGTTCAAGCAAAAGTTATTATTATTTTTTTTTTTTCACTATTTACTCACTCTGATGTCATTCCATACCTGTACGACATTTTGAAGAATATTGGAAACCACACAGATTTGGATCACAATGTCTTCCATTGTATAGACTATACAGATTTCTTAAAACATCTTCTTATGACATGAGAGTGATCAAATTATGGCACAAAAAATAAAAATAAATAATAATAATAATAATTTTGAAATCCCTTTAATATTCGGAAGAAATTCTGTCATTTTGATCTCCTTGACTTGGGCTCCTTGAAGGGACATCCGAAGAGACAACAGTGAATTTTTTTTTTTTTATGTTCCAGCCTTGAAAGTGCTCCATTCAATTTTCGATCTCATACTGATTTGGAAACCACTCTTGTGGTTTTGGAGATTTGCTCGTCTGTGCTGTAGTTGGTCCAACATTAAGCAAGTTTAGAGCGTTTGTAGTGTATGACTTCATGGTTCTTTGTTTTTATTTCATGTAATTGTGTGTGTGTGTGTGTGTGTATGTGCATTTTTCTTGGTATAATGGTTTTGGTGAAGTGTCATAAGGATTCCTTCTGTCTTGTTCCACTTCACAGGCCTATAGTATTCATCACTCTCAGCTTTCCTGGGTCATCTCTGCCAGCCAGTCCAACTCATTCCACAGGAATGTGCTGTCCTCCACTTTTTTCTTCTCTATATCTTCTTTTACTCTGTGGCAAGACAACACATGCTTTTTTAAGTTCAGACATTCATTTGTTTTTATTAAATTAAAATGCGAATGGAAATAACCCCCTCTTATCTGTCATTTTTGTCATTCTCCCGTTTATTCTCCTCACTGGGCCGTCTGCACGAAAAGGTGCATGGGACGTATTTCAAGGAAGCACATTTGATTACCAGACATTTGCTTTTCTGGAACCTATTAAGAAAGTATATTAAGTGTGTTCCCACACAGTGTGATTTGTAGTAAGAACTTTAACCCCTAACTAGTATCAAGGCTTTTGTAGATGCAGAGCCCTGACAGGAAAGCGATAGCTTGGATTGAGACAGTTCATGTTAATGTTATTGTCTTTGGCATCACCAAACTGTTTCCTGCCCCCTCACGGCGATAGCCTCACTCTCTGTAACTTTGAGATGTGCGGCTCGCGCTGCCAAACCTCTACAGATGCTACAGTCAGACATTTAGCACCGCAGTAGAGTCTTTTGCCCAACAAAAGAATATCTGTTGAGCAATCTACTTGAAATTCATCAACTCAGGGCATATAGCCAAACATATTACAGGGATCCTTGTGCTTTTCTGACAAAGACGCTGAAAAGCTACAGTCATGAAATTGCTTGGGAAGTAAATGATACCTCATGTCAGGGAGGGGCCTACAGACCCACAGAGTTACACCAAAATACACAAGGCTTTGCATCAGAGGGATGTGTGTGTATTGTGACAGGCGGCTGCTTTGTGAGCATAAACAGAGGCTGGGCTTGTGGGTAGAAGAGATTTAGGCCCAGTCAAGTGTTGACACCTCCAGCTGTCTATGGTGTGAAGGAGAGATCCGACACTTCGGAGAAGACACCAGCAGGGCTGGGGGCCAGAAGACAGGAGAGAGATGCCGTACCCCCCTTCTCTTTATCTGTCTGCCTCATGTCTTTCCATCTTCAGACTTTCTCTCATCTCCATTTTCTTTGTTTCTTCCTGCCTCGCTCTCACCCTCTTCTACATGCTTGATGTTGACCTATTATCCGTCGTCTCTGCCAAATCAAACTGTGGAGGTCAGAGAGGCATTGGCAGACTTTCCTCTCCTCCCTCTTCTCCCTCTTTTTAAGCAGCAGTAGCTGATGATGGTTCTCTCCTTTCCCTCCTCCACTCCGCTCTTGAGTGCTCCTCACTGCTCTTAGCTAGTCTGACAGCCTTAGGGAAGTTATAAAAAGTGTTGATTGTGCGGAAAGGGAAAAGGAGTGATGCTATGGCTGAGCATCTTGGCCAAGGGAATATTTTAGTGTCTGCTTTTTATTATTTTCCATATTTGAGATCACAACCCCAGATGATGCTGCTCAACCTTTACATCCCAGAAGACCAACAGTTTTAACAAGAAGCCCGAGTGGCTGTTTGATGCTTTCACTTTTGTTTGTTGAGCCAACATTGCATTAAAAACAACTAGAGATGGGAATCAAAGAATTTGATGCTTCCGGTTTCAAGTTCTGTATCCTGTTAAGAGTGTTCCTTAACCGTTTCATTAATATTATATAATAATAATATAAATATTATAATAATTTAAATAAATAAATTAAAAATATTATTTGATATAAGGAATATGTTATAATTTAAAATTATTCAGAAATAAAATTAATAATAGAAAAAAAAAAATGTTTACCAAGGCTTTTAGGGGTGGGATAAATGCAATCTATTATTTGTTCTTAACTATATATTAAACAAACAAAAAATACAGTAACATTTAGTTTTTGTTTATAAAATACTACTGAAAAAAACTATTCCTCATAAGTATCTTTAACAATACCTTTTCATTAAACATTCATTATGTAATTTTATTGATGTCTTAGCTATAGTTGTTTGTTTCATTGAATACATTTAAATTAAAATTTCATTGAATTGGACTGGTTTTCACTACAACGTACTGGGTCAAGTCGTTAATTCTGTAATCAGACTGCACTGGTCTTGCTGTTGATTTAGGAGAGTGTTGTGGGTCATTGGAATAAATAGTGCACTGAACAATTTTACTGCAGTCTTCTGTCCACATCAGCGATAGGTCTCTTTATCAATATGAAATGCAACTCACCATGAAATCGCAAAAATGCATGTTAACAAGAGAGTTTCGTCATTTACAAGTGGCATCTTGTGCAGTCATGTTCCTCGCTAAGCGTTGCCAAAGAAAATTGGTAAAAACGGAGCATGTTAAACATAAAAAGAGCAGAAAATTTCTCCCATAAATTTGCTGCTGAAAGATGCCAGCTTTCTACAAATTGTTTCTCAATCTGTTAGTGGACAAAGAAGTTGCCAGACATGGCTCGATCAGAAATGGTCATACGCAATTAATTTGTAAAGCGTCTGCAAAAGTGCAGCGGGATGCAGTTTGCCGGCTGAGCGAGAAAGTGCTGTGGCATTTTTAAACTTGAGATGTCTGTAATCTTAACCCACAGCCTGTGCTCTGCAGACCAGAAGCCTTCGTCATTTGAAATAAGCCTTCGTGTCTCGCCAGGAAACATTTTCGTTTTCTCATGAAGAGTCCTTGAACATGGTTATAGTTGTTCTTGTCTGTGATTTCTAAATGACACGATTTAGAAGTTAAATGGTGTCGTCAGTGTCAAATGCAGCTGGGACATTAACTGTCTTTTTATTGAAAGCACTGCAGTGAGATTATATTTGACAGCTGCAAATGACTCATACATACATACTTTCATCATTCTCTGTAATAATGTATGTATTTATAATGATATTGCATTGAAAGCAAGTTGTGATGAAGTTTTAGTCTCTCTATTTCTGTCTTGTTCTTTCATAGACTGTACGGGTAAAAATGTTTCACAAGGGCTTTCATTGACTGCTGACTGAGTCACTTTCACTTTATAGCTGTAAAATGTAGCATTGCTCCCACAAAGTAGTCTCCAGTGCTGCTTTGGAAGTACGTGTAAGGACTGCCCTCAGATGTCATGTAGGGGAAAATGCTGATGTTGCAGTAACCGATTGCAGTAGAAAGTCTTGAAAAAGAAAAGTCCACACAACAATAATAGGCAGCGGTGGTTCACGGCCAGATTTCTGCGGTCAATCAACAACCCGACGTGTCAGAGTTGTAGAAACTGTTCCAAGAATCCTGCTGTTTTCCTCCTCCTTAATGTTTCCTCTCTCCACTGGTCTTAGCTGTTCTTTTGTAGATCCCTCGTTCTTTCCTTTCTCTGGGACTTGGTCTATTTGGAGCGTAATCAGGTCAGGCTGAGGGGAAAAAACCCTATGTGTGCAGTTTGCATTACATAAGCTTTCCCTTTGTCCTCATGCAGTGTCAAACATAGTGACACTGACCCCTTGCATTAACACTTTGCTTTCTAGGAGCTACAGCTTGCTGTGCAGACACCTCCTTCCTAAACCCTCATATCTACACAGTCACATCACACTCTTTGTCTTAATGCAGATGACAGTTCGGCTTGACAGTCATACTGATGTTGCTTTGTGGTTGCATGCTTTGACCAGAGTTTTATGTGTGTTGGAGAGGAAGATTCTTTCTGAGGAAGGTGGTGTGCAGAACAAGAGCAGAGGGCTAACAGCCAGAATAAGAGCGTGTTTATGAGAACTAGTAATTCTGGCTCTCAATAAAGGGTTGTTAGTAATCCAGTGGCTAAACTTTTACTGTTCCCTATTCATCATCAACTATCAACACTTTTTAAATGATAGAAAATACGTGATTATCAATCAATACAATTATGTAAATATCTGCTAGTCTCAATGTTTCTCGTATAATTTCCATTTCTCAAGTATTTTTCCCCCTTCTTCTTTGTGCTCTGGTAGCTATAATATATAATGTCCTCATGAATGTGGGGTTTATATTAGCTGCACCCTCTTGACATATCTCCAGAATCAAATGCAAAACAGATGTATTGTATATGATCTCAAATCATCTAATATTTCAGGTTTATTAGTTATTAGCCTAAATCACACACCTACAGAATAGAAATCCTAGCGAATACTGAAAAAAACGCAGCATTACAGAACGCTATATATTTTGTGTGTTTATGTACATGTATTAAGAGGTGGAGTTTAATTGTGTGGGTTGCCAGGTCTCCAATATTCCTCTAGTCTCAGCAGGGTTTGTGTTCTTTGGAGTCGTGCCTGTCCAGATGTTTCTTTTTGAGCCACTGTAAGTGATACCTCCTAACGCTGTGTAGTTTTCAGAGCCAGACTCAACACCCACACAACACCTTGTTTCTATAAGCAGAATCAATATGGATTTGAAGTAATATTCCATCTTTTATGATTCATTGAATGCCCCATGCACTCCATCAACAACTGTCAGAAATTATGGCAAACAGTTTAATATTTTGTACGGGGAAGCTTAAGTTTATATAACCAAAACATCAATAGCATTAGAAAGAGTAATTGTTTATTTATTATATTTTCAATTTATTTTGTCTAACATATAAGGTGCAGTTCAGCTGTCATGTCTGAATTTGTCTGAAATGAACCCTGAACTCAAGTGCTCAACCCCTTAATGAACTCTGACTCATGCTGAACAGCTGGAATATGAAGATATTATCTTATCTAATATATTAGATTTCAAAAATTTGTATTTGATTTTCTGAATTTCTTTCAGCATGTTTTTATAAGATGATGCAATATCAGAGATTTTAATTATTAATTCATTTATTTATCTCGCCTCATTTGTTAAAAGGCAGAGAAGGGGAAAAGCGAAAGTACAGAGGATGCAAAACAGTAGTGGTGAGTGGAAACAAATGGTTAGGTATCCCACTGTGTCCCAGTGAAAATGAGGGTGCTTGCAAGAATGACCATTTGAGGACCTGTGGAATAGTTTGTATAAGCAGCTAAAATAAGTAACATGGATAGCTTTGAAACAATGCAGCACAAGTGGCTCCTATTTGCTTGTTGTCTGGACGAGGTTTCATTCAGCCATCAATACTTGTCATGACACTTGGAGAGAGGTAGTCCCTGCGCCATTAAAAACATGCCAATGCCATGACAGGCTGAAGTTATGACTCTCCTAATGGGTCAATCTCTCTGTCGTAATAAATAAGGGAGTTTTTTTGTTTGAATATTTGCCAAAGTTTCTTTGCGATTAATTTATGTGCATCTCAGGTTTCCGCCTTGACTCCGGCTCGCACATGCACACTCAAAGACACAAACGTTATAAAAAAAAAGGAAATATCAAAGACAATCAAGAATTGGAACATTAAATCGATAATCTACAAATATACACATACACAATTCTTAAACCCTTTTGCCAACACTTATCTGTTCGTTTAGTGAGAAGGGAGCCCTAGAGGCATTCTTGGCAGATGGTGGAGATCATGGTCGTTCCAGTGTGATTGAGTCAACCCCTACATTGCTCGGCATGGATGCTTTGGTCTTTTAATAGTCCTCTGTTGTAATCCCGCTATTGTTCGAACAGCGGACAGTCACATTACCAAACATACAGAGAGTCAAGTGCGGCCCAAGCTCGCCTGTCATGTGTTCCCATTCCCTCCATCCACCACCGAAAGAGGGATGAGTCACCTCACTACAGGGGTCTGCCGACGACCCGTTTAGGGTTTCAGATTCACAGTGTCCCATAAAAACCAATCAATGTCAAAGAGGCTTCTCAACAAATGGGAAGAGGACAAAAATATTCATGTGCTTTGTACCAATGCAAGATGTCTAGGCTCTCTCTCTCTCTCTCTCTCTCTCTCTCTCTATATATATATATATATATATATATGTGTGTGTGTATGTGTGTGTGTGTGTGTGTGTGTGTGTATGTGTATGTACACACACACACACACACAAAATACTAAAATATGTATTAATATATATATATATATATATATATATATATATATATATATATATATATATATATATATATATATATATATATATATATATATATATATATATATATATATAAACACACACATATATATGGCAAAATTGCATTGGATCTTTTATTTATTTATTAATAGCAAGTATATTAGCAAATTTTTTTGGATCATGGTGTACTTTCTTCTTCTTCTTACATTTACAATTTAAACACTCTATTTTAAAGTATTGCTGCAAAGTATTAAATGTAAGCTATTAGTTACATTCCCAGATGGATAAGATTCATCCCCTGGTATTCCCAAAACAGCAATTTGACTTAAAAAAAAAGTTTTTATGTGATACTATGTTAAAAATCTTCAGAGAACCTTTGAAGTGAACTTGTTTGTGTTTAATTCTAAGAGCACATGAGTTAGTAAATAAGTGGAAAATCAAAGCAGGAAGCTTGACCCTTTATGAGGGAACTTCCATTCATGCTTCTGGTCAAGATGTGGCAGATGAAGTTTCCATATTCCTGTTCTAGCGTCTCTATTGCAGGTGGGTTTTAAAGACCCCATGCCACAGCCATACTATGGCATCCCGCCTCAGCAACAACAGGTGGGTGAGACGGCTCTCTTTTCTTTTTTATGAGGTCTCTGCTCTCTGTCTGGGAGGCAACACGAGACGTCAAACGTGCCCTTTGCACTAGCAATAAATAGAGGTAGAGCGAGCAATGCAAGAGGCACCCACATACTACTATTTTTTTTTTTTTTTTTTTTTTATACCACAGAGTGATAAAATATTATCTACACTACAAATAAACTGTGCCCCACTAAAAATGAAGTATTAGATGTGCTCAATATAGAATTATGTAACTAAAGGTTTTCTGAGATTCCATGACATGTTCAGAAAACGTGGACATCGAGTGCTGATTCAGAACTCTGAAAGTTATTTAAAGGCTGATTTCACAACTTTTAAAGGTTTAATTTAAAATCAAACAAGACTTTTGCGATCTCAGTAACTTAAAAAAGTCACAGCTCATTTGTTTCATCCCGTCTAAACATACAATCAGTTCTCAGATGCAGTCTGTTCTAAATCTAGGCCTAAACTGAGCTACATAAGCCATATTTTGTCTGTTTTGGAGCTTCGAGCTGCTTCTGTGAGACAGCGCTGGACTGCAAAGACACAGATGAGTTATTACAGCGAGAGAGAAAAAAGGCAGACAGCCTCCACATCTCCGCCATCCATTTCATGGTGAAAAATAATAAAGTCACCAGTGCAGAGATACAGCTCTGTCAGATGTTTGCCAGTATTTTGGGTGGAATGTCAAGCATCCTTTTTCTTTTCACAGTAATGCACAGTTCAGGCAGCAGAAAGCAATGTAGCGGCCATTATGGAAGCCAACAACTGGCTTGAATTATTCTGAAATGTCCCTTATTAACACATTGGGATGTCAGACGAGAAGAGAGGGGCCAAGAAGAGAGAAAGTCAAAGGAGGAGGTGCCGTGGAAAGTGAGGGGACGTTTAGCTGCTAAATGACGGATACTTTACGCCCCGGCCACAAGAAGTCTCGGCACATTCAGCTCATGGAAGGTGGGCAACGGCTGAGTGAGCGTCCAAAGCTCAGGTAATCCCCTCCAAACTGGACGGAAAATCAAACCCTGCCCCTGAGAATTTCCACTTGGGAAGATGGCAAAAAATAACCTGACCTGAAGATTCCCTGAATGTCTCGTCTCGCAGCAGTATACAGGGAAAAACTGAGAAAAAGACAACTGATATCCTTAAAAAAAAAACTATTTAGCTAAACCTTACTGTTGCCATTTTTAAGCATGTTTACAGACAAAGTAAAATGAATATTTAAAAAAGTAAACAACAGTGGAGTTGAGACTATAATTAAAATCTGGCATTCGAAACATGGGAAAAATATAAAACTGCATTTTTAAGATAAAAAAAATAAATTAAACCTAAACAGCAATATAATATGATTGTATTTTTTTTTCCATTTGTTTAATTTAAACAATTCCTTTGTATTTTATATTTTCATTAAAAATTAAATGTTATATATATATATAATTGGAACATTAGTTTTTTTTGTTTTACTTTTTTTTGTATTACTAAATTTTATATGAAGTATTTTTAAACAATAATATAAAATACAAACATCACAGACAGACAGACCTTTGAACCCTACTGTATCAGTTGTCCTAAATGCTCTTTGACTGACCGAATTAGTTTGTGAGATAATTCCTAATAGTATCAGCGCCCATCGAAGCACATTCTGTCATCTTTGACGAGCAGGACATCTGTCTTTCGCATTGAAATTCAATCCATCCCTCCATAACATTTCACAAAGTTTCCATATAGTTAAAATTTCCCCTTGCTTTGACTGACAAGCAAAATGTTAGAGGTGCATCGCTTCGCATCCACTTTGCCAATTACATTATCACACAAAAGTGCTAATCATCTTTTCTGCACGAAGGCCAACTTTTAATTAGACCGAAGCGGGGCGCATTCTCAGGAGGCGCATTTTGCCCTCTCCGCTATTCAGAGCCTTGGCTCACAGACTCGCAGCCTTTTTGAGCCTGATTGGGGCTTAGCGCCTGTTTTCCCCCTGTCGGAGAGAGCAGAGGGTGAGATACGGATGAGTAAACATCCCTCATTTTTTATTTAGGGGTTCAAATCCCCTTCGCAGGATAAGTGGATGTGCTTTAGCTATTTTAAGGTAGTGTGTTTGTGTGTGCAGTGGCGACGCTAAAGAGCACAGTGCTTGTTCCAGTTCTGGAACCTAAAAATAAAAGACCTTTCTTGTGTTAATTTCCGTCATATCAATGTCTAGTATTTAGTGTTAGTATTTATTCCCAAAAGGATGTGTAGAGAGTATAGTCCCACATATAAGTAGTGGTTTGTGGTTGTTTGTCTGCGAGCGTTTATGTACGTGTCCACATGCGCCGGAGCACGGTTGTGTGTGAAGTCAGGGTCTCGGGGCCAGTGAGAGACAGCTGTAAGGGTTGTGGATTGCAAAGGTTATGATCACAGTGCTCTCATAAGGACTTTATTTCAGCTCTGTCCAACCCCCCTCAGCCGATGGACAGGTGGGCCTTGGGTTTAGTTTCAGAACCCCCCTCCCCACGCTCCCCCTTTCCTTTTTTGTTTCTTTTCTTTTCATAAAACCGCCTGCGCAAACGGGTGGTAGTGATCGACGGGGCGGCTCAGTCTGCGGAGACCCCGCTGTGACGGGTAATAGGCGGGCCGGTGTGTCAATCATTTGACATTTCCTCTCGGGTAAATCAACATGCTTGGGCTGTCGCCGTTGTAACACTGTACGGGTCTCGGATGATTTAAATAGCACACCGTGTGTACACATGCCAACGTTTGTTTGTGTGTGGGGAAGCATGTTTCGCTCGGGCCTCTGCATTTCATTTGCAGACTGTGTGTGTGTCTGTGTGGAGGGTAAGTCCTGGGTTTAGTGACACTGATCTTCTCTCAAATCTCCCCTTAAGTGAAATTAAGGCAGGCAGACTTTTTAGGAAGGTTATGTGTCTTCAATAAGACACAAGCCTTATTTTCCAGCGCTTCTCTACTTTAGATGTCCATGAATGTGTGCTGGGCCTTAGTCCTATTTTAGCCTTTATTCAATAGAACAGTCATACAGGAAGCAATGGGAGAGGACCTCGATTTAGGGCTCGAACTGTGCCATTTTTCGGAGCGCTGTCCACAGGGCTATGGCTCATTCCCATTTTTTCCTTTGACACCTTTCTTTCCAAATCCCTGTCTTACCGAGTAATCATTTTATCCCCTTCCTCCCCTCAAAACTGAACTCGCATGTTCCAAGTACATTTCAGTGATCGGCGATGGCTTTGCTTATCCTGATAAATGTAGAAAGAAAAAAATATGGAAGCATTAAAAGTTTTGTTTTTTTACTATAAAAAGCTCCCCATAATTCATGTTGAAATGTCATTATGTTCTTTTATTTGTAATATTATTTTATACCTTTATTATTTGTATAAAATAGTTTTATAATTGTATAATTTGAATACTTATTTTAAACGTTATTTTTAAATATAATATAATATAATATAATATAATATAATATAATATAAATTATTTAAGATTTAGACAAACAAAAAAAAATATTGTTTTTTTTTTCTATTTATTATTATATTTATTTAGGTAGGAGCATTTTGGATATTTAATATTTACTAGAATTTAATGATGCTTTTCAGCCTTTTATTGTGAAAATCAGTGAAATTCAGGGAGTTACTCTGTCGTTCTGCTAATGGAAATAAGATGTCTTTAATATGCAAGAGCAGAGCACAGCAGTCCTTAATGAAAAGCTTGTCAACCATCAGGTCTCAGGATGTTGTTAAATGTCAGCCGTGGTAAATGTGACTTCAAGAGGATCCTAATTTAATTTTAAAACCCTCTACACTGAAGTGCTTCCATTGTTAAAATAGAAAAAAAAAACTGCTTTTTTCAGTGTTTTACATTTCGGCGAGAAATGTCACACCCTTTTATTAATAATTCTGAATCAAATTTAAGTTCAGGAAATGTCTTTGCTCACTTTTTCATGCACTTTTTTTTTTTCTTTCACTCAAAATGAAAGTAGAGTCCTGGTGGTCTTGCCAGTGACATTGCTTGTCATCTCTCAAGTAATTAGTCTCTGAGGTGTGTTGAAAGCTGTTCAACCAAATGGCCTTGCAGCAAAAATAATCAAACTAGGAGGTCATGAAAAATAGTCTAGAAACTAGTTTTCTCCCATTCTTCTTATTGATCATGTGCAAACAAACTCATGTGCTTGCGCATATTTCTCTTACAAAGTTTGTGTGTATGCATGCAAATTTCCCTCTGAGCATCATTCATGTGCATCCCGAAGATTTGAGATGTACAATCTCAATGATTAAAGCCATGTGATTTATTTTCCATCATTTGACAACAGGCAGGGTTCAAACACTAATCTATTCTCTCCTTCTCCTTATTGTGCTGGCACAGCGCTGGGTTTGACATTTCAGCGCTGAATGCTTAAATGTGTTTCTCATTGGAGCGGGACTCTGAGCCACACAGTGCTTCATGCATGCTTCCCTTTGAAATTGGGAGCACGTCTGCAAAAAAAAAAAAAAAAAAAAAACACAAACAAATGTTCGCCACCAAGCACGTTCAAGTTGTTGCCGACAAACCGCCGTTGCACATGACGTGCATAAATAGCTCACGAGCGACATGTTTTTGGAATTAAAATATTAGAATGCATTTCAGAAAAGATCTACTCATAAATGTGGATCTTTTTTTCGGCATTAGCCTCCGAAAAGTGACATTTAGCGCACCGTTTTGTGTTGTAAAGGTACAGAGGCAACTCAGAAATGTGTTAGCAGTAAAATTTCACTTCCCGAAGAACACATGGCAGTAGCATAGAAAAAGTTACAACCTCGCTAACCAGTTTTTGGCTCGGCATATGCTAGGGTTTGGTTTCTCAGCTTTCCTTTTTGAGGCCTTTAAAACCTTTTCTCTCTTGGTTTTACTAGCTCTCTGTTTTCCCCTTGCTATGTAAAATGTTTCATTAGTAGCCTACCTCTCGCATTCAAAGAGTGTGCAGATTTAGACCAGTTGTTTCTGTAGTTGTGAAGTGATGTTGCTAATCCCTTTCACAAACACACATTAGAGATCACCACACACTTTGAACCTGATATTCATGGTAATTTCAGCTATTTTTGAAGTCAAATGCAAAACGTCAACCCTGTTTGGATTTATTCGACTCTCTGCCTGAGCGGAGTATTAAACACACAGCAAATATAGTACATTTCTTTTGAAGCGTAAGAAAAGAGACTAAATGAAAAACTAATCCTGTTCCTTTCCTTAGACAAACTGTGATCGTTTTAAGCAGCGTCTGATGGTAGCAGAACAGAACCTGCTAATTTGTCACAGACTAAATTGAAACAGAGAACGCCAAAGTCGTGCTAGCAGTGCAAGCAGGAAGTTGACAACTGAGTCTATGCATTGAGTGCTTTGTTGCGCTCTTTCCCGCCTATTATATAGCCTACTGCTAACCTGCACACTTAACCCCACTAACACTTTTTCATGACCCAATGCACCGGAGACCCAAAGCGCTTGTGTCAAGTCAGATTAAGTTAGCGTTTTGTCAGCTCTATAGTCTAAGCAGAGGTTACGAATACTATACCGCTTGTTCCATGCAAAGATTCCAAACTTGCAACTTGATAAGATGGATATTTTGAGTAGTAAGGTCAATGCTAATGCCCATGTAATGTTTAGAAATCTGACCTGAAGTAAAGCTATTAAGCTATTTTTGGGGGTGGAAAAATAGGCATTTTCAAAAAAAGACATTTTCCTGCTACAAATGTTCTGCTCATTCACTTAAAAATGTAATAATGAAATTACTGAAATAAATGATGAATGGGTTAATAAGCAGGTGTCTTATTATAACTTTAATCAATGAAGGGCTCTTTCATTGTAGGATCCTGTTGTCTGCCATGATTCTTGTAATATTATTTTAAATTAATTGTAATCATTTGTATTTGATGTTTGAAGATTTATAGCATATATTTTTATACTGTACCATTCAATAGTTTGGTGCCAGTATATATATATATACATATATATACATACATACAAACATATTTGTTTGTTCCAAAGTGATTTGGTATAAGGTAAAGTATTTATAAACCGTAATTTTTTTTAAGCGTTTTTAAAATAACCTTTGATTTTATGCAACTTTCAAAAAGTGTTTACTGCGATATCACTACAACTTCATGCAGGGAACACACCATTTACCATCTCTAACTCCCATGTCAGTGTTAAGCATGTGATTCTTGTCTGTCTAGCCAACACTGATGTTTCTACTGAATGTACTGGTAATGGTTGTACCGTGTTTTAGATTAGCTCTAACCTTCAGAAGTGAATCTGTGTGAGGGATGGAAGGAATTAAATGGTATTGGTAGGATGGCTTTACACAGACAGCTTGACATGGACTATCACTGGAAAGATGGCTTTGTAAAAACGTAACTGGACAAGTTTATAAGGCAGTTTGGAAGCTCAGAGAAAAGTTTTTGAATGCAAGTTGTTTGGATTGTCCGTGCAGACACCAAGTGAGACAAAGCAACAACAGGGTGAGCGGGGCTGTTTGCGAGAGATCATACCCTGGAAAAGAATCCCCCTAAAACTTTCATTAATCACCCACCCTGTTCAGCAATCCACCTAACTAGAGAAAGATGTGTGGCCCTTAACCTGCTATAGTGCTAGCTGCTTTTGAGTTTGCTTTGTCTTGGGCTTTTGGCCCGGACAATCAAACTACAAGATAAAATTAGAGGCAAATGGTAGGAAAATTTGACAAAGTCGATTTTTATTTACACACTCATTTGCAACCCATGGCATCAAAGCTCTCCACTCAGGCCGATGAAAACTGCATAATGTGTTACTTTTTTTTTTCTTCTTCTGGAGATTGAAGAGCCTTCTCAGAAGGAGGATGGTAATGGGGACAGGCTGTGGAGTAAATTGAATTAGGCAGGGCGAGATGACTTGTAGTAAGAAATGAAATGTCATCCTCGCAGAGGCTGGAAATGTAAAACATGTGAATGTTAAACAGTGCGGTTCTAGCGTCACCCCTCTTTTTTCCCCCCTACTATTTTCACCATCTTCAAAACACTGACTCCACTCACACTTTCAAGTGTGCCTTGCATAAATCACAGCCTGTGGAGGGAGATGATTCCACTCCATCTGAAACGCACACACTTACAAACATTCTCACTCACTTTTTAAATCTCTTTCTGAAATTATCCTGCTTTCACATAAGAATGCTCTAGGGGTGTAACGGTTCATATTTCTCGCAGTTCGCTGTGGTCACAATTTTAGTAGCTATTTAGGGGTGCACCGATTACGAAATTTAAAGCTGATACTGATATCAAGTATTTTTTTCCACTGTGATCCAGAGGATACAAAACCAATCGCTGATATCATTTTTCAAATAGCCCCTTTTAGCACACTTTAACAAGCATGAAGCCATATGCTGTATCAAAATGCACCACAGAAAAATTGCAGACAACAGTTTTCATTTTGTGAAATGTCAATATTTGCTTGAACTATCTTTCAAAAGTTTTAGGTCAGTAATGGGTGTTTTTTTTTTTATTTTATTTTTTTTTTTTTTTATAAATGAATACAACCTAGAGTGACTTAAACTGATTAAAAGAGACAGTAAAGGCATTTCTAATGGTTCAAGAGATGGAGATTTTTACTTCAAATAAATGCTGTTCTTTTGGCCACAATTTATTTCTAAGGCTTGCCATTTAACAAACCATTTACTATGACTTTTGCCTCAATAAACTCCTAATTTGCTGCTTATTTATAGTTTGTAAGGTAGTTGTTAAGTTTAGGTATTGGGTAGGACTGTAGGGATGCAGAATATGGTCATGAAGAATATGTGCTTTATAAGTATTAATATTTCAATAATAGGCATTCAAATAAGCAACTAGTTAACACTGAGAATTGGTCCCTTTACTAAAGTGTTATTGATCTTTCTATTCATTAAGATATTTCTATTTGTTAAAAAATGTCCGCAAGTATATTAAGCAGCACAACTGTTTCCAAACTTGTTAATAAAAAGAAATGTTTCTTAAGCCCAAAATCAGCATATTAGACTAATTTTCTGAAGGATCATGTGAGAGAGACTGAAGGTAATGGCTGCTGAAAATTCTGCTTTTTTCCCATTTCTTGTCAATACATGTTTCAGTGATGCAGAAAATGAACATAATTACTCTTGCAAATGGACATCCCACAATTCATACACATTTAATATTTATATTCTGGGAGGCATCGTTAGACATGCACACTGAATTGTTGATGGGGAATGGCTGGGCCCCACCCATACACTCGGCAGCGTAAAAATGCATTTAGTAATGGCCCTGCACACATGTATTCACACTCGCACACACCCTCACTCTTTCCCGTGCTCTTAATATGTACATTAAACTGCTGAATGAACACTCTGTATGTGTTATGTTGACAAAAATAGTCATCAATCATTAATGGCTCATTTGGGAGGGACTATCAGCTTTTCAAACAACCACTAACTGAAGAATGATTCCTTGTGTTGCAGGAAGCCCAGCGCCACAAGTCTTGTCTTTGGCAATAGTCCCGTTCGCTTAACATCGTGGGTGTTTTTCTCGTCTTCTGTTGAGATCTGCATTGTCATCATTCTCGCCTCTGCACACGTTGGCCTGTACGATTATTAATAATATACAATGCCTCAAGAGACAAAGCGCTAAAAAATCAACATTGCAATTGAATTTCATTCAGCTGCATCGTATCTGAGTGGAGTGATTCAGGAACGTCATTGCTCAACTTGTTTTTCTTGGTACCTTGTTTTTACGTAACTCTTCTGACTCACTTTGAATTGTCATGTTACCATGGTCCTCGAACAACACACCATCACACTGGCTTTCTTTGAAATAAATACAAGCCTTACTTCTATCACCCCTCTCTCTAATGGAGGCAGTAAAAGTAAAAGTTATTAGCTCTGGGATGCAAGCACACAGACAGGGTGAATAATCCCTCAGTAAATGTGAAACTGCGAATCAAATCTTTGTTATGATTTGGGCGGGGTGCTGGGCAGACGGAGAGTCGGCTCGAGTTTCTCCAAGGCGTGAGGAAGGCCGGATTCAATCAAATGTTGGAAATGGTTTGCCCGGACCACACTCTTTAACACACAACACATTATTTTATGCTTATTACTTTTGTTTGATCATGTCGGTCAGCTGAACGGGACGTTTGCATAAACTGCAGCTTCAAAACATAAGCACATCCTTGTTCAAAACAAGGATTCGCGTTGAGGCTGCCAAGAGCATGAGGGTGCTGGCTGAGCCACATACTAATCTGACTCTCCCCACAGGATTGTCCAGTCCAAATCACTGGTCTGCAAAACTACATCCTCTGTCAGCAATGAGTGCCCTGTGATTTGTGTTTCCACTTCGTTAAATGAGTGAACAATCAATCCATTTCATTTAACCCAAAACTGCTTTTGTTAACTCACTTCAGTAGCAAGCCTTCAAAATGTTAGTTAGGCAATTTGTTTTGATGAAGATAATAGGATTTTACATTCTCAACTGTGTTACTTCTATAATCTGACATAATTCACTATCTGTCTGTCTGTCTGTCTATCGATCTGTCTGTCTGTCTGTGTCTGTCTGTCTGTCTGTCTGTCTGTCTGTCTGTGTCTGTCTGTCGATCGGTCTGTCAGTGTCTGTCTGTGTCTGTCTGCATTTGTTTGTTTATATATGTATTTCTGTCTGTCTGTCTGTCTGTCTGACTGTCTGTGTCTGTCTGTATTTGTTTGTTTATATATGTATTTGTTTGTTTATTTATTTACTTACTTAAATTTAAAGAAGTTATTTAACAAGAAAAATAGAGGGCAGAACCTGATTGGATTGTGAAAAGTGGGTGTTACATACCAGAAAGTAGCCAGACTGGCTGTGAAGTTACTCAAACTTAATGATTAAAAAGACTAAATAGCTATTTTACTATTGGTTAACGTTCTCCAATAGCCTGTAGAGCCAAAACGATGTCAGCAGAAAAGGAAAGTTGTTTCAGAGGGAGAGCATGTTTCATTTTAATGAAATATTGTAAGGACAGTCATTTTTGTTTTCCTTTGGAATAACATGCACTGATAAATCGTTCACAATAAGACCAGGAACATGCATTAAGAAAATAGATAGGGTCAATTTCGATACCATGTTGACTCTAATGAAATATTGTCTTCCGGAGTCTTTTTGTATCCACATTCTCCTCGGTTTCCCTCCATTTCTTTCTTGCGCACTCTCTCTTTTACTGTTTCCTAAACTCACACACATTGACACAGTGTGCTACACATGCATGCAGGTGATGATATGCCTGAGAGCAGAAGATCCATCATTGTCTCTAGCTGGTGTTCCACTGCACATACACACATGCACATCCCTCTGGCTCGTGTCTAGCTGAACATCCATTCTCAGCTCAGAGGGAGAGCGCATAGAGACTGACATGTTCATCTGTCCCCACAGCGGGGAGATTTAGACAGTATGCACACATTTACAGAACAAACTCCCATGCACTATGCATGTTCATAATCGCTTACATGCACCATAAAAAAAAATGTTGTCAATTTTGATGAAAAACCAATACCACCCCATAAACCTCATCCAGAGATGCAAAACATCTGATCTAGAGATGTTTGAGTCGTTCCAAAGCCTTTGGTGCAGTCGAAGGCAGCCATGATTTTTCCATTGCATGAGCGAATAAAAAAAATCTTCCCACCCAAAGGGAGCAGGAGGGCTTTTTCATTTAGCCAATGAAGGAGAAGACTGTGGCTTTCAAAGCAAACCATTTTGATAGTTAACACGAAGCCACTTTAAAGCACAGCTGCACCACTGACGTGAATAATACTATTTAATTTGTCTAATCTTAGCCCAAATGCCGGGTGGTTGCATGTGTTTGTGTGTGTGTGTGCGTTTGTTACCATGTCTTCCATTCATCTGTTCGACATTTGCGTTTTGTAGCCAAAATTGGGTTGTAGTCACATCTGCAATGAAATGGCAGATTCCTCTTAGAGCGATAATGCATGTATCAAATTAAATGCATATCAGAAGTTTGTATTTGTGCGTGTTTGAATATGCATGTGTGTGGGATCGGGTTTTGTGGCCCAGTGCAGTATTAAGTCTCCGAAAGCAGAAAGAGGCGTGTTGTTTTATGCTTCTCTGCTCTTTCATTTATGTCAGATCTGTTGTTCACATGCTGCGTATGCTGACGGGAGAGAAGGGGGCTCGAGAAAAAGAGAGACTTGTGGAGTTAAAAGGCCAAGTTTTGGCACACGCAGAGTCAAACTGATGGAGGAGATGATTTTTGGTTTCTTTTTCAAGGCCACTGTAATTTACTCCAGCTCTATAAATCTCTTTGAATAATAAAAGAGAGAAATGCTTACATATATGTATTTCGGAAACTATTTGCCAACACCGGGGACTGTAAAATTCGGCTTCCTTATACGCTATGCATTGATAGGCACTTTGATGGTTTCATTACTAATGCTTTTAGAACATTAACAGAGCCTTTAACTAGTTTTGCAGCAATGACATGTTTGGGTAAATGAGTGACATGTGGTATTCTCTGTTTTTCATTTGCTTTAGTCTATGTAATTTTTTCTTTTTATTTGGCTGATGTACTTTTGATGCATTTCTCATGCATTTACAACATTTTTATGGCTTTTCTCTTTCCTTCTTTTACAAATTGTGGAAGTCTGTCCAATTTTTTTTCTTCTTTTTTTTTTTTCCCATTTCAGTTTCACTGGCCGCAGCCAGTTTGGCAGCACTACGGTTGCTGCACAGTTTTATATTGCTTATTGTTACCAACAAGCTGAAAATCATAAAACGAAACGGGGGGTGTTTTCTGATGCTCACTGGAAAGGGGGAATGTTTAGGGTGTTTTTGGAGATGATTCCTCATGCTGAGAGGTCAGTTAAGTTTTGACTGCTCTGCTCTGGATTTCATTAGCACAGGAAATGTCCCATGTAGACATGCTGGGCGTTTATGCCTGGAGAATGAACTCACATTCACTCACATGTTAATCGCTCGAGGAGACTGTTTGAAAATGTTAGAGCAAAGAGAAGCAATAGCTGTTGTCAGAGCAGCAGGCCAGTGACGATTGAACTATATACACACCAACAGGTGTGCAAGAAAGATAAATGAAGAAGAAGAAAAAAAAACTATTATGAGTTGCCTGACCATTTGTAACAAATTATTACTGGTGAACAAATGATCAACATGCATGTGTGTGAAAGTTTAGCAGGTGTCATAAAAAAATAATATATATTTTTTTTGTCTCTCTGTTACCCTCATGCTGTTCCAAGACTGTATGACTTTTTTTTTTTTTTTTTTTCAATGTACATTTCCCCCATACATTTATAATGAATGTGGACTGGATCTTGGAAAACACAATAAATTTAAATCAAATGCATATACAATATACTATACATATACAATAAAAGTGGTTCATATGCCATATGAGCTATATTCCAAGTCTTCTCACTTAGACCATATGATTAAATTTTTTAAATCGTGGAATATAGGGTATGAGCAATATGCACTTGTTTTTTTTTTATTTAATTAATTAATTAATTTATTTATTTTACTCTTCAGTGTTACATTTATTGCAATTGCATGGAAAATAGTAACAAGCATAGTCTTTAGCATTTTTTATTGCACAATAGAAAGTAACATGGGGTGAGTACATGATGACAGATGATTTATTTTTGCAAGATGCTTTTAATTCCAATCCTTTAGTTCACAGTATTGTGTTCATAGTATTGTTTTGATTACAGCCATGTATGACACTGCAATGCTGTCAGGAGACGTTCCAGTCATGTTTGGGCCTATGTTTTCCCTGAAAGTATCATGTCTTTCAAGCTGCAGTAAATATTAGTCATTTACTAAACCAAATGTACGCTCCAATGTGAATAAATTCAGAATAGAGCAAATACTGCATTATATCAGATCTACCTAAAAAGTGGGGTTAAAAATGCTTTATTGCATTTCACATTATCGCATGCACTGACTGACTCGGATACACACTTCAGTGCATATAATGATTCTTGTGCACTCAAAACATACTCTAATGCTCAGTCACCCGGTGCATGCTGTTCTTCGCCCCATGATCGGCTCTGCTATGCTTCAGTGGCAAGAACTGATCTTTTATACTAATTTTGGATTAATGGATTAATTCGTCCCTCAATGCAGACACTCACAGCCACATTTAAAATAACAAATGGGCCTGCAGAACCCCTCCAACACACACTTCTCTCTCTCCCTCTCTTTTTCTCGCGTGCTTTCGAAATCTTTAGATGAATAGGGGGTCTGCAACAGTGCATAACAGCGAATGTGTTCAGGTCCTGCCACAGCCAGCCCAACTTTAATCCCACTTAATGCTCAGAGTCAACTTGCGCTCCCAATCACAGTCTAACTTTAATCTCTGCTCAAGCTGGACAAAACCCCCTCCAACCACCCCTAAACCACTCCAGAGAGAGCAAAGAAGACAAAGGAGAAGGCAAGGAGGCTGTTTATGCGGAGTAAGATGTATTTTGACTGTTTTTCGATAGATGCTAACTGTCACATCAAGCTGGATCAAACGTTGAATGTCCAACTTGTGAACTGTGTTTTCACATGTAGCAAATTCATAGCTGCTTTCAATGGTAATTCAGTGTGATTCTGATTAAATTTTACATTTTAAGTAGCTTCTTAGCATTAACAGATTGGAAGTTTACCCCCATCTCCAACAAACTTATGCAAGGTCTATATAATTACTGCATTTGCTGAAAGTCAGAGAAAAAGATTGAAAGAAAGACCAATATTGTACAGGCTTGGTTTTTTATGTATTTTTTTCTTTACATTCTTGCATGTTTTACGTGTGAAATCAAATCGATCAAAGGATGAGTAAATACATTTTAGGGTGAACGATCCTTTAAGGGAAGCCTAACAATTTCAATTGTTAATCTAAAAACACTTTCATAAAATTTTTCAAAAGAAAAGTCAAATTAAGTAGATTGCAGAACTAACTCTTGCGTGAAGCCCTTCTATCTTTTCTGTTCATTTGAAGTGTTCTCTTTGCGATGTCCCCTCCCCCCAGCGTCTTTAATATAACTCTGTACAAAAGTGCTTTGTTGCAGATTGTATTACTTGTTTTCTTCCCCTGTTTGGCTGGAGTCTCAGTGATCTACCTGAGGAGAGGTTTTCTCGGACCTGGCTTCTACTGACGCTTTTAAATGTAGCTGAGCTTTTCTTCTGCCTGTCCCTTAAGTCTCAGCATTTGGGCCCTCTTCACAGTCTCCCTCCATATCCTTTATGAGCTGTGAAGTGACCACAAGCCTAAGCCCCCCGTGCTTAATATGCTGCTTCTCTCTCTTTTTTGGCTCACCTATTTTTTTTTTTTTTCAGTTTCCTTTCACAAGCCTCTGGGGGAAAAATGTATGACTGAAAAGGGTTGCAGAGAGAGAGAAAAATCTTTGACAACTTTAAAAGGGAAAATCCCTTAATGCATCTCCAACCTTATCTCAAACACCTCAGTATCTGTCTCCAGCGCCAGGCCTTTGAAAGGATATTTCAGAGCTGGAAAGAGCCAGGAGGAGACTGGGTCTAAGGCAGGCTTGGGAATGAGTTATAGGCCCTTTAGAGTCTGGGAATCTCAGAGTTCTGACCAGGGCTTTGACCTGCTGCCTGAATCACACGTACAGCAACTCAACAACAAGTACACAGTCTACACGCTAACAGCAAGAACAAAAGAGAGAATTGACAGACTTTTTACATTTTATTTTAAAGACATTTTTAAGGGAGTATTTATGCATTTACCACTGTAGTTAAAGTTTAAGTGTAAAGTTAAAGATGAAAGATTGTCACTTCATACTGTTACTGTAAATTTAACAGGCTAGTTTTTACAGTGTACTTTTATTTATTAAGGATGCATTACATTTTTCAAAAGAGACAGTCAAGACATCTATATTGTTACAAAACAAATATATACAAAAATAAATTTGAATAAAAGTTGTTCTTCTGAACTTTCTATAATTAAATAATAATTTTTAAAAAATGATCATGGTTTTCCACATATTAAGCAGAACAACTGTTTTCAACATTGATGATGATGATGATAATGATGATGATGATGATGAGCTTCTTATCAAACTAATCAGCATATCTGAATGATTTCTGAAGGATCATATGATACTGAAGACTGGAGTAATATCCACTAAAAATTCTAATTGACATTACAACAATAAATTCAGAAAGCAATACTATATTACAGATTTTTTCTGTATTTTTAATAAATAAAAAAATGCAGCCTTGGTTAGCATAAGACACTTCTTTCAAAAATATTCAAAAACTCTTACTGACCACATACTTTTTATGGGTCTATGTATATGTCATAATATTTTTCTTGAATATATATATATATATATATATATATATATATATATATATATATATATATATATATATATATATATATATATATATCTTTTGTAATTCCTGTCGTCTTCCACTCTGTGGTCCACTCTCAAAGATTCCTAGTATTCCTATCGACCTTTCTTTTTTTGTCAGTCACACACTAATCACTCGTCCACTCATTGCGGCTAATTAATTCACACACTCGCTCTTCTACACTCATTTACTCGCTCAGTCGTTCACGATCACCCCCGCAGCCCCCGGTCCCTCTCTCACCCTGTCTGTTACGGCGACTTTAACAGGCTCGGTCCAGCGCGGGCCGATAAATCTCCGGCTGAGGATAAAGTTCAAGTAGATAAAATCAAACAGATGTCGGTAGGGAGGTTCACTTTCTGTGACCCATAAAAGTGCTCTCATCAAAGCCTGGAATCATTTGTTTTGAATTATGACTCTGTTTTCGGAGGGGGAGGGGAGGGCACGGAGAGCTGTTTGCAGTGTAATAGGAACTGTTTATCTGAAAACAGTGTGGGGATGCCAGCGCACAGCCCAACCCTGGGAAACTCACTAATGACAGACGCCTGACTGACAACTGTCTAGGTTTTTGTTTGGTTGTCAGAATGACTTTTAATGTGTAAATGTATCCACATTACGTCTACTGTTGGAGTTGATGCTGTACATCTTTAGACACTAAAAAAAAAAAAAAAAAATAAATCATGCATTTGGCTTTTATAAATTGGGTGACAAAAATGAGATGTTTAAGTCCCCCAGACAATATTTACTATCTGTAAGTGTTTTGGATCGGGATAGGTGATAAGATCTTAGGCAAACCCAAATAACAAGCTTATGAATTTGAGCAAATGTTTGCTTTCTCTGTCTCATCGGACGCACGTGATATTTTCTTTCCCGTCGCTGTTTTATTCGCGACCTCTCGGAGATAGTGCCATATGAGGGTTGTATTTTCAGTGGGAGTTCAAGTCAGGGTTAAATAGTTGCTTTATCAGAGTGATCTGGCCCCCAGTGCTGGTTAAGTGAGGGCCACGACTACAGAACGCTTACCTACTGAGAGTCTGCCCTTCAGCCCTCAATAATGTATGTTTTTACAGAGAGAAGAAATACAGTCCATTTGGCTTCATGCTTGAGACAACGGATTTCCAACTGTCATCGTAATTCAGGCACTGAGTGTGTTGTCTTTCTCCGGCCTGATAATAAACTCGCCTTTAATGTGTCCGTGACATCGGAAGCTGCGGGTCAGCGCGTGAGAGAAAATAGAAAGAGAGAGGGCCGAAAGAAAAGAATAGCTGGATTTAGAGTTAGCGTGCAACCGTGTATTTTGTTGTTTCTTCTCTGACCCGAAGACTTTTCTTTCATCCGCATGCGATAGTATACAGTCATTATAACTTTCTGATCTCATGATTTTCTGCTTAATATTTGCTTGTAGTGAAGGCGAAGCCGAGCGATCACGAATGGAGGCGAGAGAAGAGTTCTGGTTCTCTCTTCTTCTCATTCTTTTTTTCATTTTTATTAGCCTCCTGCTCTTGACCTTGTTAGTCAGTCACGGAAGCGTGTAAATCTATCTGACTATACAACTGCATGTTGAAAAGTTACAGCTTCTCGGGGAATTTCACCTTGACTTCTTTATACAGTGTTGTGAAGGAAACCATTTCTGGACAGCCAGAGCTCAGCTGCTCTCATATCTGCTCTGAACCTCTTAAATGGGAGTTGAAAGAGATGGCCAGATAGCGAGAGAGTAATACATCAGCATTTATGTGTATCTCTTAATTTTTGTCAAGATTTTATGTATTATTGCAGAAGATACTCAGATAATGTGGCAATGTGTTTCCAGTTTCAAGCTAATTGTCTGTTCACACTGAAGATGCAGTTTCAAAAATGACTTTCTGTTATGGGAAAAAAGGCCAAAAACATTGACAACTTATGTTGCATCAAAAAAATAAATAATTATAATAATTCTTTAGAAAACCACAGTTCATGGCTGTAATAGAGCATAGCCTATTGGATATTATAAATAGGGACAGGCCCCTGTCCAAATTCCTTGTTTCAATAGAAAACACCACATGATGGAAAACTTTAAAGATTCAGTGAAATAGCTAAAGGATCAAAGTCATTTATAATGGTTTATGGCAAAGCTTAAAAGATGTATAAATGTTCACTTTGTTTATATTTCTGTTCTTGTATGTCTGTCACTACCAATTCAGGCACTTCATAGTCACTATCTCCAGGGGGCAGCAGCAATGACAGCTGTAGTGCTGAACAGAGAGTCAGTGCTTAGAAACACAAATGATGCATATAAACGCGATTCACTGTAATCTTTTAACATCCCAGGAAGCTTGTTTTTAGTGAAAAGAGAGTACTGTTAGTTTATGAACACAAAACGCTGAAGCTTAAAAGCTACATTAGAAACCAACTCTGTAATTAAACACTGTCTGTACTCACTTGACCCAGCGAGGGGTGTTTTCTTAAGCAGCTTACTTGGTTTTGAAGCACACAATCTTGTAATCAGGAATCATAACGTCGGTCCTGAGATTTATGTCAGACGCTCCAATTCTTTAATGGTGCATGATAAGGAGCCATAATTTAACCATTAAACCCTTTGCACATATTTACCAAGCTCTAGGGTAAGACTTTGAAAGTTTCCAAACTATATCAATAATAACTGTTAATATATATTTTAGGATTTTAAAATGCTCAGGGGGTGGCATTGCAAATAATAATTAAAAATAAAACAATATAAAGGCCTGACCACACCTGGAAAGTCCAAGGATGTGCGTGTCGTTAGAAGTGGGAATTTTAGAGTGACTTTTAACTGTTACTGGTGACAGAGGAGGGACGACCTTCACATGGTTTACATCATTAAGCCTCCATTTTCTTCCACCACAGTCATATTGAGGCTAGACTGGTGATTCATGTCGCATGAAGTGCCTAATTTACTTACAGTGTTTCTGCTGGAAGTCCCCAGAACGGATGCACAGCGTTTTTATTGACATAAATGTGTGAGGAGAAAACAACCTGGCCGTGCAGTGTATCTCAGTGACAGGAAGTCATTTCACACTGGTAAACACACACATCCAAACACAAATGCTCAAACAATGCCGAATTGCTTTATTTGTCTCAAAGTCCCAAAATCCAATGTTCACTCATATTTGACTTAATATTCGTGAACAATCAGATTTTTTAAATATTATATTATATTATATTATATTATATTATATTATATTATATTATATTATATTATATTATATTATATTATATTATATTATATTATATTATATTATGACATAATTACAATCCCTAATTCTTTTAATGCATAAAAACTAATAGAGCATGCATATAATTTTTTTCTTCTTGTTTGGTTAAACTTCAAACTTTACTTTAACATATAGGCCTGTGAAAAGTGAATTTTCATTGACGTGTGTGTGTGTGTGTGTGTGTGTGTGTGTGTGTGTGTGAATATCTGTACCCCCTTACTTGCCTGTCTAATTGTAAATCTGATGTCTGTCCTTATGATAGCAGAATGCTCTGATCTCTGACCTGTATGACCTCAGTCTATTGCCCTCAACCTCTGTGCGTCTGCCTCTGCCTTGCTGCTATAAAACAGCCACCCAATTTGGTTTCCATTAGAGAGTTTGCTATAGTTCTGCTGACACTATCGACCCAAAATCCATGTCTTAATGTCCTATTGAATTGAATGAAATGGTGGTTAAGACTGAATCTAGACGCTATCTGAAAGTGAAAGAAGTGCACTGGGAATATCTGTCATCGCCACTCAGCTTGTTGTTCTTATCAATTTTTTATATTCATAATGTTTGCATTGTTTTGCAGTTTTGTCTTTTTAAATAATTCATAGGACAATATTTATTCAAAAAAAAAAGTCTTGTTCTATTCAAATGATTAAACATGTGCAATATATACAAAATAAAAAGTTGATCTTAATTTAATTGACCCAGGCAGAATTACATTTTACCAAACTTACATTGTCTCTATCACTGTTATATCATCATTATTATAACATATTATTATGTATTCCAAAGCATAAAGGAGCAGTTTTTCCACTCCATCATAATCGATAACCTTGCCTAGTAGCATTGTAAAATATATATTTTTTCAATGAAATCATTTATGAAATCATAATTTATTTTGCATACCTGTATATCCTGCTTCCTTGCTCTTTCTGACTAGTTCTTAATTTAGTCCAATAGTGACAGGTAAGATTGAAGTCTAATACTATCAATTATCTCTTAAGGATTTCATGCAGACATTAGACGTTAGAAATGCACTCAGTATAAAAGATGCCTGTATGAATATTCAGTCCTTGAACTGTGGCCTACTTAGTATGATCATAAAGCTTGTCTCTTCGGTATGTGGGTACAAGAGAAAAGACCTGGCTTCAGTTCAAGCTTCAGAAATTTTATGAAACCTCTATCAAATGGATTATATTGAAAATTATTATAAATTCTGTCATTTTAAACACTTTTAATGTTGACTGTTAAAATGTAATTATTATTACATAAAATAATTAATAATCAGTTATTCAGAGCATAAAAGTCAATGTTCCTTAATATATATATATATATATATATATATATATATATATATATATATATATATATATATATATATATATATATATAATTTTTTATTTATTTTTTCAAATCTAAATGTATTCTGTTTATGTGGTTTTCATGAAGAATTTGCACAGTATTTTGTGATCCAGTGAGAATGCTGAATACTGGTGACCCTGTATAAAATGTTTATACCTGAATCAATATTCGAAATTATTTGGAGCCTTGAGGGACAACAAAAGTTCCTTGTCAGTTTTCATATCCTCTGAATTATAATTCATAGACATGGGGAGATGAAAGGTCATCAAAAAAAAAAAAAAAAAAAAAACTCCCCCCAGCCCCTGTGTTGCACATTCATCCTTCTTATTACTACAATGGAGCTTCACCTTCTCTTTTTAATCATGGCTGCAGATATTAAACTGCACCGTCGGCTGAGGCTTGTATGGCATAGGGATTTACGGGGGGATTTGCATCTTCCTGTTCTTCCAGTTCAAATATCTATGTCTTCACCGATCAAATTATCATAACCATAGTAGAGCAGAACTCTCCACCAAAAATACCAGGGAAATAGAAATGTAGGAGAGAGCAAGAATACATGGAGTAAAAAAACAGATCTTCATATGATTCTTGTAGCAGAATTTGAAGTACGAAGCAAAAGTGTTTATTCTGAATAGCTGTTTAAGAATTAAGATGACCAAACTGAATGATTTTTATTTCTTAATGGTGTTGGATTTTTTCAGCCTGATGCAAAAGTAAGTGTTTTTTGTTTTTTTACTTTTAGTTTTTTTTTATACTTTTACAAAAGTAAGCATTATTTTGTCATGCCAAATATATAAAATACTAGCATTTTTAAAATTCATGATGAAAATAAAAGTGATTTAGTTTTTTTGCAATGCTTTAAAAAAGTACTTCTCACTTGAATTTGACTCAATAATGATATTAAAACTAGCAACAGAAGATTTTAAAATGGAACTTAAATACTTCAAAAATTTAAGTACGAAATTTTATTTGAGCTATTTAACAATCAGCAAAAATTTAGCCTCTTATGTTTGTTTTCACAACTTATACCAAAAGAATCAACTGAAAACGCAAGGCGATGAACTTCAAAGGTGCAGGATATGACATGGTTGCTCCTCTGAACTTCTAGCAGTAAACCGAGATATAATTCCCTTTTATCATATAGTGCTGCGTTGAGCTGAGTTGCGTGACTCGCCTGAACGTGTGAGGCCTCTGTGTGTGAAGGGACTCTGAGCTGAGGTTTTTTTCTTAATTATTATTATTTGTTTAATTTTGAGTCTGTAAGCCGAGCCTTGGGGTCGGCACGGCAGCACAGTGTTTGAATTGTTCAACATCTCACGCACTTATTGCCTAGCGAAGTGCTGGAAATGCACATACCTATAAGGGCACCGCTATATCCAGCCTTAAAAAAGCCAACCTGGAGAGTGTGGGAAAGCAGGCTTTTTTCGCTCTCCGTCTCTCCCTCTCTCGGTTTCTTTCTCTCCCAGGCTGCAAGAGCAGGTCAAATCCTCAGCTAGGTGCCCGAGGCTGTTTTTCCCATCTCTCTCTTTTGCAGTGCACCTCTATACCAATTGAACCAAATCCCAGTAAAGCTTGAAAAAAACAGAGCTACCCCTCTGCTTCCACTTTGGAGTTTGTTTAACCCTCTGGGGCCGAAATAATTAAGATCAATATATATATGAAAGTTCAACCTGGTGCTTGAAGTTGCCATGCTGTATGAGGTAATTAGACAGCGGCAGATCTAGCGTGTGTGTTTTCCACCGATGCTGGAAGAGCAGAGACGCAGGTCGCCACTGTAGACCAGATCACTTCGGGACACGTCATGTGTCATGAGAAATATGCTGGGACACACAGTCAAATTACAAGGAATGACAACAGGATTTGTATTGGGACTTCTTTGGATTTGAAAGTAATTCTGAGATAGAATATGGGGTTTGTGTGAAGCTGAATGGATACAAATCGGACTACATATATTGTTTGCGAGGTTTTAATGAAAAGATAATACTTTTACATTGTGTAAATTGTGTAAATCAGATAAATAGTAACAGAATTGTCAGAAACAGGAGAAAAACATGAAACCTCTGTTTCTTACATTTAGCTCTATATTTTCTCTGCTAGAAACTTCATATGCATTTGAAGATCAGCACCCGATTGAGAGAGAGCGTCCCTTGTGAAAGCAATCCTGGATTATCTTTTCTACAGTACAAGCGAGGGATTTTGCTAACATTCCTTTGCAAATACGGAGGAATAATTCTTATATTTTCTGATGATCGTATTCCTTCGCTGTGTAGAGCAGTAGTTTAATTTTCAAGGCTCATTTAAAAAACCTGAGGGGGCAGAAACAAGCATACATAAGACACACACAAACAAGATATTAGATTATTTGCTTATTGAAAATGCCAGGTAGAATATTTTATTTGATATCTTTCTTTTTCTTTTTAAATCATCTTTTAATCATCTTCCAACCTTATTTTTTTTAAACAAAGTAATATCTCTCAAGTCTTTAATTTCCACACTTTATGAAAAGGCATTTATTTGCAGCACAATGTAAGGATTTACTGCAGTGGCTTCCTAAATTTGGCAGTACTTACTTAATAATTATTTCAATGTGTCTCATAAAGCAACCCTTCCTACATTCTTTAAATAATAGCAATTGAAAGAGCTGTAAATTCATTATTTCTAATTGCTTGGGCAAAAGGAAAGTATTGCAAAGCAGGAATGAACGATTTTGTAATATTTGCAATATATTTTTAATAATGTAAAATAAGTCAAGATGTTTTTATACAGTACTGCCTCTGATTTCTAAAATCTTTATTTGTGCAATTGCATATTTATTTGTTTTATGTAAATACAAAACTTTCAGACCCCCCCCCCCCCCCCCCCCCAAAAAACAAAACAAAACACTAAATGAATAAGACATTTTTAATAACAGACTACTGCAATAAAATAAATAAAGTTGTAATGGTTTAATATTGCAACGGGAATTGTAAATGTTACACTGCGTCATATTTTATTAAGAAAATAACACTGTGCAGCAACAGTAACATTTTAACTGATGCAATTATTCCCAAGTTACATCACTGTAATTATGATTATTACACTCATAGAAAAACTATACAACATATAATTTTATAAACTTTATTATGCACGTTGAAACCATGCTAGCAACACATGATCTTGCCAGTGGGCAGGCGTTCACACATCTGCATGTGTGTGGCTTCTGAAGTCTTCGAAATCCCAGGCCCAGCTTTAATGCCTCACTGTGGAGTTGAGGAGGCCAGGCCTAGAGCTTTACAATGCGGGATGGCAGAGATGCTTCAGTGAGTCACTGCTGTCAATGCTGGGAGTACAGCAGCCTTCTGTCACTCAGTCCTGGCATTCCAGCATGCTTGAAGCTCAACCTGGAACAATAGGCAAATTATGAGGCTGATGTGGATATACAGACTCTGCATCTCTCTCTTTGAGCGCACCCGTAGGGTACACGTGTAAAGTTGTGACCTTCGCAGAGAGATTAAGTGCACCTATGGTGTGCCATATTTATCAGACCATAACAATAGGTGTCCAGCTCTTAACTAAAGCATTTACGAGCCTCTGTATATGGTATAGTCTCAGTAATCCAGAGGATGTGTGTGAACACTCAAAGGAGCATTTTCGCATAAGCCTCATCTTTGCACGTATTCTGAAAATATTAATAGCGACATACATAAGCACATCCGATAAATACTTAAGACTAGTGACTTTTTGTGCATGACAAACACATGCCTAAAATAATGCTAGATTTTCCAGGATATATATATGCTGTGTGTGAGTGTATGCATATCTATATACATTTATACTCTCATATATACATACAGTATGTAATACATTTGCCACAAGTGCACATGCATGTGAAGTCTGTTTCCTTTGACCTAGTTATCTTAGTAAATCCCTTATAAAACTTACCCTTTTAATCCTTTTAAATCAAAATGCTCATGTGCTGTTTTATTTGAAAGTAAATATGTGTTGCTTTAAAAATAGTTTCATTGGGTGGGATATGGTTTGCTCCACTGAATTCATTCCCACAAGATGATGTAGATGACACTTTTCAGGCATGGTGACGCTTTAGCAAAAATACCTCATAAATATGAATCATAAAAGGCACAGCCCATTCCCAGTGAATGTGGGAGCCAAATATAAAGTACTCAGATTCATAAACAAGCATAACCCCAATAAACACACTCACAAGTCTTTTAGGGTGTGTGTGTGTGTGTGTGTGCATGGTTGGTAGTCTGTTCTTAGAAGTAGACTGCTTTAGCGGGCTCTCACAGCAGATCTGGCTTGGTAACGTTGCTTTTTTCATGGATATTTGGCTGCTGGTGTGACGATGGGGAGGTGGACTTAGACTATGGGAGCAGGGTTATTGGGAGGCCAGCCAGATTCATTGTTATGAAGCAGAGACACACATACAGGCCAACTTCTGGAGAGTGATGGCAGAAGAAACAATGAAAACTTTAAATAATTTCAAATTTGTTTATAATTTGTCTGTTCATTTGTTTTGTATGAAAAATTATGTTTAATCTGATATAACATGTTTATTACGATATTTATGTATGTTACATATATATTATAAAATATACATAAAATGTGTGTGTGTGTGTTTATGAATTAAAAATCCTCTTAATAATAAATACTGATACTCTGAATAAATTTGGGCATAAAAGTATTAACGTTACACTGATGATGATGCTGATGTTAATAATGGTAATAATAATAATAATAATAATAATAATAATAATAATTTATACAATATATATTATACAATATACACAAAATATAATATCCATCTGTGTGTCTATCTGTCTAATAACAAATCTAAATCTGTCTAAAAACGTGTGTGTGTGTGTGTGTGTATGTATAGATGGATGGATGAATAGAGAGAGAGAGAGAGAGAGAGAGAGATAGTATGTGTAAATGTAATACTCCCTGCATAATAAATAGTCCAAATAAATTTTGGCATAAAGTATAAAAGTCCTACCACTACTACTAACAACAACAACACCAACAACAACATTTTTATAAACAACAATATATTATGAATACATTAAAGTAAGCATAAATAGTATTTATATGCATATATTTGTAGAATCCTCCAGTATTTGAAGTAATTCTGGCCTAAAGCAGGAAATTCTTACCTGAGATAGCACAGCCGTTTTGCACAAGCACTGCAGTGTTTACCTTTCTGCCTGCATTCCCCTCTCTTTTAAAAAGTGAGCCTTTTTCGCAACCGACCACCAATTTTGAGTGGGGAAAAAAAACAGGCTTAAGGTACTAGTGGTGTTTTGGGTCCCATGCTAAATGCCCTCCTAGCTAAGCCCACTGCCCAGGCTGCCTGTCCTTATGGTAAAATGAAAGAAATGAAAGGTAAGTAAAAGTAAATGGATTTTCCTATTGAATGTTATTGCTTGAGGACTGGTGCAGATGGTTATTGATCTGGTGCACGCATTGCCATTACCGCGGGGATGACAATCAACGGCCAGACCCTTCGCCAGTAAACAAGGCTCTTTCTGCCGCCACTGGGAGAAATGAGTGGAGCGGTAGAGAGGAAAAGCGAAGGGTTTGTCTTCCCTACCGCTCTGCTCCATATCGATCTAACCTGCTCTGTTTACTCTTTAGCAGCAATAACAATATGTGCCTGGAGAAAGTGTTCACAGTAACATTTACTTGGATGTGCGCACACACACATCGATGCTTACTGCACTATTCACACATGTAGTATAAAAGGAAGACGAAGGGTGCTGATTTTGCATGATGAATTCGTTTAGTAAATAAATGCTTTTCATATCAAATGTTCACAGAAGTGGTAAAAATATAAATAAAAAATACACTTAAACCCCGTCTTAAAAAAAGAAAAGAAGGTTATCAATAGTGCAAAAAAGAGAAATTACTAATACATACATTTTGAAAAAATAATTGATTATTTTTAATAATCTATATATATATATATATATATATATATATATATATATATATATATATATATATATATATATATATATATATATATATATATATATAATTTTTTTTTTTTTTTTTTTTTTCATTTGTCAGGTCAGAAGGGATGCTGGAGAATGGTTGTAACCGGTCCAGTACCTTTTCTCCTGTATCTTCAGTGGACATAATGCCTTGAGCCGAGATGATTCTGAACAGAACTCTGAACTTCATGTGCGTCCACTCTCCATCTCCCTCTGTAAGACCACTGGACTTCTGCTGAGACATTAAACAGGTGACAACCAGAATATCTCTTCTCACTTTCACACCGAAACCCTTAGAGTCCAGTTCATTTCTAGAGATGAACCTTTATGGTGTCACCTGCACATCAGAATTTGTTTAATTATATTACATCTTCAGTTGTGCAAAACAAAGATTGTCGTAGAAAAGATTTCTGAAATGCACATTTGTTTATTTTATGCTCTAAACCCTAATCGGTCAAATAATTGCACAGATATACTGAATTTGCCTAAAACACTGACTAATGCAGCAACAACAACAAATAAGACCGTTAACATCTATCTTTTAAATTAGATTTGAATTTGCTTTTACTTTACATTTTTAATGCTTGCAATAGCTTTGCACTTAAAGTAGTTAAAGCTGAAACACAATGCCAGAATATTGGGGAATTTGAGAAGCAGTCTCTGGACACTTTAAGAAGCTGCTGTAAACCTTTTTTTTCTGCCTATTTAAAAAATGGAATTATAATGTACTCTTGCTTTTTATATTGTACAGGGTGAATTCAGGTCAACTTGGACATTTGCAATTGAGATTAACCTGAATTCACATGTACTTCATCTAATAAAATGTTTATTAGTGGAAATTACTTTATTGTAATATCCTAATACATATTTTGAGACCTAAATTATTTCAGTAAAACGGATAGATTGCAATACTATTAAGTGCGCATCTACGAGTCTGAACACATCTGAGCATCTCGATATTATGTGCTAATTTTCACAGAGCATATCGGTAATGCGTTGAAAATCCCAAGTACTCTCATTCTATGGAGAGGACCACAAAATGTGTTTCGTATCAAAACAGGTGCTTTTTTTTTTGTCTTTTTTTTTCAGATCTGCATTCTTTGAAGGACTCTTATGGCTGGATGCACGTTTTCTACTTTCTTACAACCTTCTCCCAAAGTGTAATCCTTTTTAAATTGCCCACGGCCACCAAATATAGCGGCAAAAGTGTGTCACATTTCTATATTTCTTTCAGATCTTGGGGGGCTTACGGAGATAAAAAGGGAAACACCATAGACTCTAGGTGAGGGACTGAAGACATGTAATGGAGTCCAAGCTCACACTGCCAAAATATGTGGAGGCATGCATGGATTCCTCTAGATTAGCAATATGGGCTTGTTTCTGTGGTATTAGCCAAGTATCTTAGCAACAGGATCACAGCAGCCTCACACCGCGTGATGTGCAGCCGCATGTAATAACCTGAACGTAATCTTTTTTTTCCTCCTGCTTCCTTTTTACCCCCCTCCCGCGCTTTCTTTTAATTTCGCCGGCGATATTACCGATACATGTGTTCGGTTTGAGATCTTTGTTTAATAAGATGAATTGATGCAGTGGAGATTTGCTCTGTGTCATGAGTGGACAGGGCAGAATGCCTCGGGAGCTTAGACGAGCTCCATGTCTTTTGTCTTAGATTGACAGGAGTCGTGCTTACCCTGATTAAGCCTGGCTGCTTAGCGTGTATCTTTGAACTGAGCGAATCAAAAAAAAAAAAAATGCAGGCGGAATCCTTAATATCGGCGTGCCGTTCAGAGTCAAATAGAATGCAAATTACCTCTACGACTGAAATGTCATCTTAAACATGCCACACATCGGCTGTGCCTTCTGGAAGAAGTCATTTAGAGTAATTTGGATGATTCGGAGTTCTACTAATCCTCCTTCATTTTCTTCTCCACCTCTGAGGTTACAGGAAGAGTAGAAAGAGGAAGATGGGGAGGCACAGCACTAATGTTATCCACCCCGACTGATGCTAACTCTAATGATTTGACTGTCACCTTCACCATCTCAAAGAAATCCACGTGTGCACAAACATATAGCTCTGTTAATTAGGATTTAAAAAAAAAAAAAAAAAAAACAAGCAAAACAAGAATTTTTTTTCTTTTGTTTTCGTAAAATAATTTGAAGTGGTTTAACCCTTATGTTGTGTTACAGTGATTTTGATGCCAAAAATGCTAGTTAATATTATCACATTGACCTTTGCTCACACAGGGTATAACAACTTCCCCTCAAAATTTTATGATTTTTGTACTTCCTAAGGATTTATTTCTATCCTTGTTACACTTGAGCTTTTCCGGCCTATTAAAATCATTCAGAAAAAGAAAATGAACTCTGCGCTAATTGAAAGAAAACAAGTCGACAAAAAGTGAATCCAGGAGTTATAATATAGCATAATGATAGTTTTTAAAAGGATGGTCATTTTTGACCAAGTGTACCAGATTATATGAAAGATTTTCAGCACAGCACAAGGGTTAGGAAATCAGGTCATCCCCACAGTGCAGAAAAATTCCAATTAAAATATGCATTAAAAAAAGAAAATATTTCAGGAGAAAATAGATCATGCAAAAATGCACAGATTATTTATATATACCATTTATATAATTTTTTTTTAAATTTAGTTTAAATTCCCTTACCTTCAGTGGATAAAATGCCTTGACGGAAAAACAACAGGAAAAATGGGACACAGCACTCTTATTAGGCAATCTGCTCATGTTCTGTAAACTTTTTTGTTTATAACAGTAAATATTGAAGGTTATGGATACTGATGCGCAAATATAATTTACAGTATATAGAGCATAACTGATGTTTATAGAGCTTGTTGAAAGCTTATAATAATTTCACAGAGGCCTATAACACTATTCCCTCACCTAGAAAACTGCCCCCTGATGTGATAAGGAATCATTTTAACACTTGCGTTTTATCGCAACCCTTTATTCTGTGTGTAAAACCTGAGAGAGAGAAAAAAATTCAACTTTTTCAAAACAAAATGATTCAGGTCACCTGTTTATGTTTTTTTCTCTCTCTCTCTCTCATATCACTCTCAGCAGTATATTCTCTCCAACGTCCATCGCTTTTAGCCATTTAAAAGGCCGGCAGACTGACCCAAAGGGGCCATTACAGTGCGGTTGGACCTCCTGATTTACACCCTTTCATACAACCCAGGGGTAATATAGTCCTCAGAGCTACACACAAACGCACGTACATGCTTTCGCTCTGCACTCAGGGACACTTTCACTCCAGCCCCCTTAATTCTTTCGATTTTTCTTGTGCATGACCCATTCCCTCTTGCTCAGGACTGATTGAGTAGTTTGGTTTGTGTGGCTACCACACACACACACACACACACACACACACACCACTCATCTGGCCTGAACTGCCTCTCTCCCGGGGAGCCTCCTCACTTTTCTCTGGGTTGTCCTCTGTCCAGTGCCTTAATTTATTATGATCAGACAATACAATTTTATGACTTGTGCTTGACTTCACTGTATTCCCTGAAATTTATACAAAGTTCACTTTGTGCAACATTCTTCAGTGTAATTTTTGCCTAATTTTATAAAGTGCAATGTGAAATTTGTGTACTTTTGTATAGGCTTGATTTTTGTTTCATAACAAAAAAGACCTAAATGTGAAATTTGTGTACTTTTTATAGGCTTGATTTATGTTTCATAACAAAAAGATTTAACAAAGATTTATTTTAATGGTGTTATTTTTCTTTTATTAAATAAAAAAGGACAGTGTAACAATAATTATGTTATGAATGATAAGTCAATAGAGTCCTTTGTCTCAGGCAGATAAGATAAAACTGCTTCTAAATTGAAATCTTAAAAATAGCTGCTTGGAGGATGCTGTAATGGATCATCAATATTAATTGATGTTCAAAACAAATACCACATGTGCTGCTGTAATTCAAACCCAGCAGTGTACTATACACTCGTGATCAGAGTGATTCAGCAGACGTAAATTCTCTGAGCTCTGTGTCATGTAATTTAATCCCCTTAAGTCTTATTTTTGCACTCTTAGACAGCGTCTCATAATCACAGCCGTCAGACACACATGCATCCCTCTCCGGGAAATAAATGTCAGCGGTACATCTTTCAGATCACATGACAGGCACTGATCTGGCTGTTTGGTCAATTTTAACATTTAGAAATATGATAGCATTAGATGAAGTAAAAGATAAAATTAAAGGAATAGTTAACCCCCCAAAAATGTAAATTCTGCCATCCAAACAACAAAACAGTTTGGTTGGCATTGACTTCCATTGAATGGGCCAAAAAATAAAATAAATAAATAAATAAATATTTATATATATATAGTTTCACTTAAATTTGTACAGTTCTTCTGTAATTCTGTGGTGCTAACTATTACAACTTATTTTATATTTAGGTCAGGTAAATTTTGGAACTTCTATTGTTAATTATGATTCACTAAGAACAGATAAGTTTTTGTACTAATTCTGCATATTTGCTTTCGCAAGGCTGGGAACATTCTAGAAGTTCCTGTAACATTCTGAAATATACTTTCATATTCTAGTGCTTTCTGTAACATTCCAGAACATCCAACCTACACTTTTTTGATGTTTTGGACAGCTCACTATCGGCAAATGTGTATTAAACTATTGCTAGCTCAGTATTACTGAGCTTGCATAAGTTGTATATATGTGGTGGTGTTCTTTTTTTTTTCTCCACTTTGTTGTAGTTTTCTTTTGAGGTGCCTGTTTCCATTCATTACTGATGATCTATCACATTTGCTCCAGCATAACATCAGAGACCAGAACCTGTTGCACATAAGTTCTGTAAAGGTCATCACTCCAATAGGCCTTGCGTTTCTGGGACATGACCGCACTGATGTCTTTTGGGGGTAGACTGATTTCTGCATGGAACACCATGCCAAAGTAAACACAGAAAGAAAGTGAGACTTAAAGCATCCTTTCTGGACTACTGGCATGAGCCTTAACATTTTCATAAAGGCTACAGCTTTTACTCGGTATGTTTTATTCAAGGTATCCTAAATTGTGAAGTCCACTGAAATTTAAATAGATTACTTTTGTCAAAAAATGTCTTCCATTTTTAAATGTTTTCAACAAATCAGTGAAGGGAATGAATTCCTCAGTAAGTGTTTGAGATATTATAATAAATATGAAATAGTGATAGATGTCTGCAACCCTGCTAGTGAAGCTTTTCCCACTGGTACAAATGTGAGAACACTTGAGTAAAATCCCCCTGGCACAACCCTGGTGTTGATTATAGGTCTGGTTTTCACAGTGTGGTGGTGGTACCGCTACTCAAAAGATGAAACCACACATTATAAATGACCGCAGTTTCAGCTCTGTTTCATTACTCAGTTTTCCCCATTTTTTCTCTTCTACGTGTGCATAGAAAATAATCAAATACACACATTTCACAAGAATTTTCAGCCATGCATAAAAGCACTGCGGAACCAGCAATAACAGGGTTACATAAACTACCCATATTTCTGCTTTTTGTATTATATGTGCCATATGGATGTACAGTAGCCAAATATAGTAGCCTTGGAATATTTTGAAGCAGTTTGAGTGTAAAAAAAGAAAGAAAGAAAGAAAGAAAGAAAAAGCTTTGCATGAGTAAAAATCTTCATTATGTTATTTCTGGTTTTAGGGTTGTAATTAAAAATGCACATTGATTATGTATTTTCCATACACATTCTGATGTCACTGTTATAACATGTCCATCATAGTATTAGGATTTGTTTGTATTGTGTAATTGACTAATGTTGTATATTATAAAATGGAATCGTTTGCATCATAAAACAGTTTCATTTACTTTTAGATTCATCACATTACATCATGAGTATTATGAATGAAACATATGGCTTGTAGTTTAATTGTTTCCAACTCAATATAAAAAAAAAGTTATACATTTAACTGTCATGGGAAATTACTGCTAATATGTCAAAGATGTGTGAGGAGAAGTGTCAAAGGTTTAGGCTAAACATTTTCTGAACAAATGAGCAAAAACCAAAAACGGTTACAATTATCCTTTCTTTCCGTCATTACATTTAATATTCATGTTTCAACTGTTATGAAACCGGTATTCAACATATAGGCTCAGTTGTTTAGAAAGAGCTCTCTGTGTTAAGAACAAAAAAGAAAAAGTGTTGTGTGAGAGTTTGTGTGTGTGAGAGACAGAGATTTGTAAAATGTGTATAAAATCTGGGCTGAAACACATGAATCTAGCCATAAGAACAAAACAGTGCTCATTTTCACAACTTTTACAGGGATCGTGTATATATAAGAGTTTACCCTGAGCAAAACAACGTGATAATGCAGTTGGAAAGGTTGTATACTCCTGTGTGCATATAAAAAGAACTTCATAAAGTCAGACATAAAAAGAAAAATCTCTTTTTGATTCCTATTAAATGACACCATGGCGAACAGCCCTTGAACACTAGGGTTTTATTGATAGGAGAGAGAGTGCATGCCACGATTTATGAGAGGAACTCACATAAACTATTTGTGTGAAAGTTCCCATTTTATCAGGATGCAACGGTACCATGGGGAGCCATTGGCTTTGAGTTGACGTGGATGGGGAGGGGGTTTGGGTTCTGGTGCGGCTCTTCAGTAACGAGGGGAGGACAGCTGTGATTCTAGATTAAAGATTTTTCATTCCCATTCCAAAGCTGCTCCCAGTGGCACAGTGCGGCGCCTCTGCAGGCTCATTGTCCATCGCGAATGTCTATCCTTCTGGGAGACCTTGTGGGACCAGCTGCTGTACGGACAGGAGTGTCGGGGAAAAGGGGGGAAAACACTGAGGGCATTTGTTTAAGAACTGCACCTCAGTCAAATCTTTTCTGCATACGCATGAGAAAAATAAATAGTTAAAGACAGGTAGCTAAAACAAGTACTTTTGTCTTTTATTTAGTATTTAAAAAGACTGATTGGTGTTGATTTATGCCAACTTTTCAAATGACAGGTGAAATGATATATAAAATGTCGGGTCACGTGTGAATTGATCGTTTTGCAGAGATTCTGAAAACGCAAAGTTGAAATTTAATTAATCTGCCAATTTCAGGAGATGACATATTTGTCTCCCGTTTGACCTTTAATTTTACAATAATATGTGACATATCATCGCTATTTTAATTACCTTTTGATCTACGCAGCAAACAGCGAAGCGTTTAATCAATAGAGGCTGTCAGGAATAATGAATGAAAAGTCCACAGGAGTAATGGATCTGAAGATATTGTTCATTGTCATCAGTGTCGTGGCTATGATTCTGCATTATTTCAGGCTGTTCTGTATGCACAGAATTGGTGGGCCCCTATCAGGACTGTGAACTTTTAGGCAGCAGGAGGGGGTTGCTGAATGTTTGTGCGTGGGTCTGTATGGAGAGCCAAGCAGGATATTGATGAATGCAGGGCTTCAGGGTGACCATGTTCCCAGATGATTTGCAGGATTTGCTCACCTGTTGCCTTTTAAATGGATTTCATGGGAAAATTCTTGTTGATTAAAGAAAAATATATTTGTTTTAAATGGTCATTCTCTAACTTTTATCATATCTAACATGGAAACTGACTGTACCAAAAGTTCAATAAAAATGTAAATAAATGTTTACCCCAAAACTCAGTTTAGTTTGAGTTTGAGGTTTTATTTTATTTTATTTTATTTTATTTTATTTTATTTTATTTTAAAATGTACTATGTAGGGTCTTAGGTATGCATTTATTTATTTATTTTCCTTCCAAAAATTTAACCACTTTTTTTCCCCTTCCCTTTTTTTCTCTTAAAAACAGAAAATAATGCGCAACAACCAAAACAAAGAGTAGAAGGTCCGATCTTTTGCTGTAAAGAAGCGGATCACTCAGAAAAAGGTTAGTCCGTTGCGCTGGTGTTGCTTGGTGGGGGGGTGGATCGGTGGTCTGGTTTGCGACTGTATGTTTGCGTGGGCGCAGAGACATTTTGTCTAATATCTCTGGCTACAGATGTGTAGCTGAAGGGGGAAGGAAGGCATGAGAAGGCGAGTTTAAAGTTTTCCCAGAGCTTTGTTGGAGGCAACAACAGAAAGAAGCTCAGTCTAGACATGCAATTGTACACAAGAAAAAAGAAGCAAGAAATTACTGGATTATACATGCAGGAAAGAATAAGCTCCGTGCTACTTTGTTGGGCTTAGCGTGTATGTCAATGTCAATGGCGCTTGAAAGATCCCCCTGAAGTGAGGCCGATAGTTAAAGATTTACGTCATACTGTTGACCGTAAATACCCACATTCCTCTGAGAGGTAGATTGACAAGGTGTGGCAGTCTGGTGCTTCCTGTGTAAATAAGGAACAGGTAAAAGAAAGACACTGCACACATTCACCATGTGAGTGCAGCTTTGTTTAAGGAGGCCACCTCAGAGATGCTTAATAAAGTTCAGGAAGTGGCATGCTCAAAATCATTCCTTGTTCCAGCCTGTCATAATTAGATTTCGAATATTCATGTTGTGATTGTAATTCCTCAGGGCTGCTGCTCTAAACAATTTGCAGTGCATTTCAAACTAAATGAAATAGTGTTCTCTTTCACACAACAGTATCTTTAATCTCTTGTTTGTCAGTGTTTTATTTCATTTACCAATAGATGATGGAGCTAGAGAGAATTTGACCTTTTAGACCAAGCTGGTATCTCAATTGATTAAAGTGTCAGCTTAATTAAGATTCTCTCTGCTTTTTTTGATGTTCTTCTCGCCCAAAGTAAAGCATCACAAAGCCTGAGGGCACGCAGCCACACGTCTGTCTGACTGAGCCATTTAGTTGGTGTGGAAACAGATACTTGGTCAGTCGCTGTCTCTGTTGGGCTGTTTTTTTTTTTTTTCGTTCTTTTTTTTTTTTTTTTTTTCACTGTTGCACAGTAAATTTCATGTTCAGCGAGCCATTCGCAATAAATGTCTGTATTTTTATTTTACATTGTAAAACCTTTGACTTGTTCTTTTTACTGTTGTGTTCAGTATGACATTCAAAACATGTGATTTATAAATGTTTTCTGCGCTATAAATGTTCACTACTACGTCAGAACAAGTCAAAAATGAAAAATGGCTGAAATTAGGGTCTTAAAATTCTAGTGAAAATGTATTCTGTTTAGAATATATTTAAATATGCTACCTTTCAAAAGTTTGAGGTCTGTACGTTTTTCTATTTATTTATTTTTTTTTTTTAGAAGAAATGTACTTTTATTCAGCAATTTTAAATATAACATTTAGAATGGAACTTTGTTTTGAACATTCTATTCATCAAAGAATACTGAAGAAAAACGTATTTTAGGTTCCAATGTTTTCAAAATTGCTGATAATCAGAATTTTGCACCACATCAGCATATAATAATGATTTCTGAAGGATCATGTGACACTGAAGACTGGTATAATAATGCTGCCATCACAGAAATATATTATATTTTAATATATATTCAAATTGAAAACAGTTAATTTAAATTGTAATAATTATTCACTGTTCAAAAAAAGAAAAAATATCTTATCATTCCAGATTAGTACTAGCATAACCACAATAATAAAAAAAAAAAAATCTGATTATGTTTAATTTAGTTAATTTTAGCCTTTAAATCAAAGATTTTCATTGCACTCTAAGACTTTAGGACACCACTGCATATTCTCTTAATAAAAAAAAAAAGTATTTAATTAAGTGGTAAATTCTCTAATTTTGTCTCCGTCTTTCTTTCTCTCTATCGCTTTCTCCTCCTCTTTCAAATCCAAAGCAGTCTGACCAGAAGCAGTTTGTTGTTTCAGCCTGGGCCTGATTTACTAAGGCAACAATCAGCATGCATGCAACATTTTTAAACTCTCTTAACCTTAAGAACATAAGTGCAGTTTACCCAGGCTCTTGTCACACATTTCAGAAGGTCAGGCAGAAGGCAATGTTTTGAGAGGCACATTAAATATTAGTTTACCCTGACCAGTTATTTCTGTGACTTTATCAAGCACAGATGGCTCCTGTTGAAACCATGGATGAGGAAAGAGGAAAAAGGAAGAAGACACTAAATTTATCATGCTACTTAAATCAAATGAAAGTCAGGGCAGTTGCCATCAAAAAGATATGTCAAAGATAACAGAAAAAAAACAGAGCGAGAGAGAGAATGAGAAATGGGGAGAAGAAAAATTTTTAGGCAAAGCACAGGAGCAGACTGTTCACAGTCCTGTGTTGTTTTCCTATGTAGAAAAAATTGTGCAGAAAGAGAGTCAAGTTGCATTTTTTTGAAGCACTATTGTGCACATTCTGAAAAAAAAAAAAGCTGAATATTTACTGTATGCATGTACAATGAATGTGCAAGAAACATCTATAATACTAAACAAATAAATTAAAAAAAAATAATAAATACAAGTTTATTATACACTCCTATTCAAAAGTTTTGGGTAATATATCTCTTAAAATGTCAATGTTAATAAATAAAACAAAACAAATGAAAATGTGAATGTATATTTCGAATAAATGCTGTGATTTCGAAAGTTTGATCAACAAACCTTAAACACAAACTTATCATGGTTTCCAGGTGAAATATCTTTCTATCTTTCGAAACCGTTTTCTGTTTTCAACACCACTAATAATAATGAATATTTATATAGCACCAAATCATCACATTCAAATGATTTCTGAAGGATCATTATTTTCAACACAAATAAAAAAATAATAACATCTTAAAATATATTAAAATAGAAAATGGTTATTTTAAATTGTTATAATATTTCATAATATTACTGTTGTACTGTTTTTTAAGGTATGACTGTGTATATGTTATAAATAAGTATACATTTTGTATTTAAATTATAGATTTATTTTATCTTTGTCTGTTCTTCACATTTATTTTTAAACACAGCACATAAATCCGATTTTGGCAGTGAAGTGACTGTAGAATAACATTGGTAATTTATTATTATAGTACTGTATTCTCTTATTTTATTACTATCATTCTCCTCATTTAACAATGTTTAAAAACTGTAAAATTGATTTGTTACAAATATTCCGCAAATTAGCTTTAAGTCTCTCGTTCAGAAACATGTTCAGCTTTGAGATATATAAAAGACTGATCTCTTCAAAAGCCTACAAGGAAGAAAGCCGTCTACGACCTTGTGATAAATCACCACACAATGCTCCAGCGTGCTGAAGATTGTCTCTGCCTCAACAGATGCTTATAATTGGCCACCCATTATTGAGAGGCTCGAGTTGAAACCTCCTGTGAAGTCCTCTAGCCACATTTGTCTCAAAGCACAGACAGAGTCTGGTTTCTAGAATCTACAAGCTTTCTACAAGGTGTGGTCAAGACTAGACAAACCGTGCACCATTTATCAGTGGGTAGTCGGCAGCTGCATTGAAAAGCGTAGCGTTCCAGGCCCACTCTGGGATTTTTGTCAGGCATGTGCTGGTGGGATGAAGTGGCTACCAAGGCCCAGTGACTTCCCAGTCCACATCAAAGAGGAAACACATCTGGTCTTGGGCAGGTGGGGCTGCGAGGGGGAAAGGGAGGAGAGGTTTAAACAGGGTACACAATTACCAGCGCAGCAGGATGGATGAGACTGCAGGAAGGAGAAACACTGTGACGCTTCCTGGAGTGTGTTGAAAAATTAGTGCAGTGCATAAATCACTTAATGTCATGGTGGCCTTCCACTTTTCTTGTTAAAAAAATAAATAAAATATAGGCCTTAAATTTTAGGCTGAGATTTTCAGTTTGACTTAATATAAATTTAAAGACTGAATTGAGATCTGAATGTAAAGTGCATATAGCGTGTCAGTGTCAGTGAATGTTGGCATGCTGATATTGTGTTGAATCCTCTACATTACCACAGTTTGGTTATTTTTTATTATGTTCCTGTGGCTCAAGTGGTAAAGCATTGTGTTAGCAGCGCAAGGTTGTGGGTTCAATTCCCAGGAACACGTTAGGTAAAAATTGTTAGCCTGAATGCACTGTAAATTGCTTTGGATTAAAGCATCTGCTAAATACATAAATGTAAATACAAATGTTTTGTTTTGTTTTGTTTTGAAATCTAGGGATCAGTATGGATTACTTTTTTATGAAAAAGGAAAATTGAAATTTTTATATTAACTCCTTCGGTATTTCATATAGCAAAAAGGGATGGTGAGAAATTTCATTTAACATATTTTTATTTCCAGCTTTGCAATGAAAACCCGAAAGCAATCCAAATTTCTCTGTTAGCCTGAATGCACTGTAAGTCGCTTTGGATAAAAGGGTCTGCTAAATACATAAATGTAAATGTACATTTTGTGACATTAGACATATATACACACTTTGGCACAAGTGTTTTTGTACAAAATCAAATGTTTGTCACTTTAGGGAGATTGAGAGATGGAACATTTCTTTGTATGTGTGTTCTGTGTGTGTGCACGTATGTGTGTGTGTTTGACCTCTGTCACTCTGACTGAGCAGTATAGCTGGAGATTGCTAGCAGCATTAAGGTTAGAGGTCACCCCTCTGTGGGAATTCTCTCCTTAAAAGGTTATCTGGCCCTCAATCGGGCCCTCTGATGTGATCTCGCCCTGTAATTGTGTATGATTGAAATAATATATGAAATCAAACACAGGCTGAGCCAGCACTTTTCCCACCCTTCTCTTTTTGATAAGAAAAACAAACTTGCACTGTGTCACACACCTTTACATTTACAAACGTAAAACAAACAAAATAAAGGGACAGAAGTGGATATATTTTTTCTGTGTGAAGTAATTTTTGCTAAAACGTAGGTAATATAACAAAAGCAAATTTCATGCATTGTTTAATTTAATTTTATTTATTTTATTTGTGCATTGTTTTTTTCGTTTCTTTTTTTTCTTTTGGTGCCCTGGGCAAGATGAGATGTGGCCAAAAATGTATTTTATTTATATATTATATTTATTTCTGTAGATGTGTTTTTGTATGTTATGTTATATTATGTTTTTGTTTTTTTGTTTTTTTGTTTTTAGTTTTTAGTTTTTAGTTTTAGTTTTAGTTTTTAGTTTTTAGTTTTTAGTTTTTAGTTTTTAGTTTTTTGTTTTTTGTTTTGAAATCTAGGGATCAGTATGGATTACTATTTTATGAAATAGATTAACTGACATTTTTATAATAACTCCTTCGGTGTTTCATATAGCGAAAAGAGATAGCGAGAAATTTCATTGTTTTGGTTTTGTTTTGAAATCTAGAGATCAGTATGAATTATTATTTTATGAAAGAGTAACTGACATTTTTATAATAACTCAGTGTTCTTTTTTTTCAATTTAATTTTAAATATTTTTATTTCCAGCTTTGCGATGAAAAACCAAAAGCAATCCAAATTTCTCTGTAGATCTATAGTGAAATCCATTCCCCCAAAGTCTGATCTGAAACGTAAATATCTTCTTCATGCCTAGCCAAGCATGTTAAGATCCCTAATTCGTGTACACACTCTCAAATCCCTTGTGTTTAAAACAAAAGAGTGGTCATTTCTTGTATCTCCATGTCTTTCCCTCGCTCTCTCTTTCTCTCCTGTTCTCTGTTTGTTGGTGATTACCACAAGGCATATAGCACCCGTGGTGCATGATAAGCAAGTTTATATCGCCCTTCTTTTCTGCAGTGTTGGACTAGAGCTTGTCTAAATCCGGTGGAAGCTTAATGTTTATCCAACGTGAAAATAATTACTCAAAAGTGTTTCTCTTAATCCGAATAATGAGGGGCCCAGAGTGGGGCTCAGTGTCATTGTAAATCAGGACAGGGCAAATTGACTCCTCGCTCCTTGTAAGTTTCAGGTGAGGATGGGGGCGGATAAAGGTTAGCTTAGGCCTAATCCAGCCACGCTGCAGCCCTTAATCTGTTATGATACAAGGATGATCACTTAAAAAGGGAGGGCTGCAGGAGAAGGCCGTTTGACTGGGACCAGTCTTAAACTACTTAGTGGCCCGCTGTCTCCACAGTTGCCAGGAAAGCTCTTTTGTGTGTGGAAGACGGTGGAAAGAAATGGATGAAAACATCTCAATATCATACACTGCACGCTAATTGTTTGAGGAGCTGGGAGAGAGATCGAGAGAGACGTACATTACTTATTTTGTGGTGTCTGGGCAAAGCTGCGTGGAAACCTGCTTTCAGTCGGCAATCCCGAGATCATGTGCCTATACAGTGGCCATGGGGGTATGATTTCAGCGGGGTGCATGGGGTAGGATCATGTATTGTCGAGCGTTGAGTGCCATTACGGTCCACATGGAAAACAGCTCAACTTGTTAGAGAGTGAGAGAGACAGAGTGAGAAAGAGTTAGAGTGAGGGTGAGAGAGAAATCGGGGATTCAATATCCTATCCCAGGGCTCCAGTGTCATTGCAGGGGATTAGACTGGAGAAATCTGCATGGCTTTGCTCTGAGAGCTCAGGGATGGAGCGGAGTTGGCTGGCCTCCAGCGTGACGGCCATCTTTCCAAGGCCTGAGAAAGAGAAGGTTCTGAGCTCTTTGTTAGCATGCTGTCATCTGACTGATTCTCACTAGACTTTGAGCTGCTTTTTCAATCATGGCTTTTGTATTGATGCTACAGTCATCTTTACTTAGTATATGCCCTTGAACACTTCCTCAGTGTGTGCTCTTTACTCAGTATGTGCCCTTTCTCCAGTTTAGATGATGATTTGAATTCATGATTGACATGGCTGGGCTCTGTCTGCTTAAACTTTTGAGTCTGCTCTAAAATCTGCTTTTTTTACTCAGAACGTAAATGCCAGCCAACACTTGACCAGATATGGACCTGATGTAAATACAATGTAAATTTATTATATATATTTTTTCTTATCAGTTATTTATTTTAGGGCTTTATGTTACATATTTTGTTATTAAATTAATGTTTAGTGTCCATGTGTTACAATGATGGCATTGTGTGTTTGTTTATGACACTGTATAGCTTTATAATGGTTTTTATTAGTGTAATGTAAAGTTACAAATCAGATTTATCCTAAAATGTTGCTACTGTTTTTTTTTTTTTTTTTCGGTTTGTTTTACAAAGCTAATTATCCCTGCTGATTGTTTTTTTTTTTTTTTTTTTTTGAAAACAATGGCTGAAAGATTGATGGCAAATTAGAAAATGCTATCATGATTTTTTTTTTTTTAATTATTATTATTATTTGCTATTGGAGCCAATTGGAAATGCAACAAATATAGTTGTTGTAGTTTAAATTCATCTCTGAAGAAGTTTACCCAGCTATAATGACTTGTCAAACATGTTCATTAGCGCTTTTTAGTTATCCATTTTTAGGACACATCTCCGTGTATTCTACTCCCTTGTAATCTGGCTGGTACCAACAGTGGTTCACAAGCAATCATCTGCATATTTACTAGGTTGCTTTATATGGTAATTACATGATGAAATCAATCCACGCATATGTTTATTGAGCGTTTTGTACTGCTGTATTGATCGGTGTGAATGTGACCCGATACATTGTTAGCGTGCATCTTCATTATGTCGTTTGGGAGATGTTATTAGAATGGTGTTTAAATGGTCCTATGACGAGTTGCCTTTAAACGCATGGAAGAGAGCTTCAGGAAAAATATTCTGAAGTCTGGTAACAACTTGGGGAAAATGTGATGTTTTGTGTTAAAATGTGATTTAGGTTATATTGTATGAAGCATTATACATATCTAATATGAATGAATAAATAATTGTATGCGTCATCTGTTTATGAACAATGAATGTACTTATACAGTAATTCTTAATTTAAATGTCATTTGCGTGTCTCTAGTGGTGCCAGACTTCTCTCTGAGATAAACAAATGTCACAGTAATACTATAGCAAATATAAATGACTAGAATCATATTAATAAATATTAATAAGTAATTTTCTTGGATGATATGTATAAGATAAAAATACTTTTAATCCATATGGATTTGGAGAATATTAAAAATGAAAAGAAAAATAAATATAGTACTATTATTTGACCAATTACCATATTTTCTTACTGTGTTTTTCTTGATTTTGATATACAGTATATAGCAGCTTGTTGTGTAATGTCATGATGACTTTGTTCCTTTACTTAAACTGATACCAAGTCTTGAGGTGTGGCGTTTTAATGAGTGTGTATTTCATGAGTGTGTTGTCTCATTTTGATGTTGTCATTCATTTTATATAACACATCATTCAATGCATTTCTTATGGAAGCTGTTGTTTAATATAAATGGTAATTATTGCAATTCCAAATGTCATTTAAGACCATTTACAAGCATTCGGTTCTTAAACATATACTCATTTTAAAAAGTTTATATATATATATATATATATATATATATATATATATATATATATATATATATATATATATATATATATATATATATATATATATATATTGATAGTTGATTCTAAAAATGGTTGTATTCAATTAAAATTGATTGTTATAGTATATATATATATATATATTATTTTAGTAACAAGAAGTTACTTGTTGTTTATAGGTTCACAAATGTTCTCTTTAAGCAGGGGAATTTGATAATTCTCTTAACATATGTCCAAATATATCTTGCTAGGCAATGTTTGATCCAGCTTTGATGTGACGTGATCTTACACCTGATAGCCTTGATGGAGTCTCATTATATTCACTCTGGTTCCCTTGCCGAGGCTCAGAGCAGTGACTGAAGGAGGGGTGCTAGCAGGAGAGGGCATGTGCAATCTCTTTTGTCTGGATATAAAAGAATAAATATCCTGCTAAATCCAGAGTGCTTGCCAGGCCAGCTAAATCTTACGCTCAGTATTCACTGCTGTGTTTCGTTTCTCCCTCTCTCGCTTTTTCTCTGCATCTCTCTGTCCCTCTAATTCCCTCTTATTTCTAAGCAGGAGAGGGAGATGAATTGACTGCCGTTTGATGTGTTGATTGGCGAAGGAGAAGGAGATGTGGTGAAGGACAGCTGTATGTGAGTTTGTCTCGAGGGACGGCGGCTTGATCGCTAAATGAAGACCTCTAGTGCTTTCCTGTTAGCCACCATGGATCCCCCTTCCAAATAAAGCACAATTAGTTGAAGCACAATTAATGAAGGGAGATCGCTGTGTGCTCACAGTATGAAACCACAAATCAGTGGTCTCGGGACGCTGTGGGGTATCGGGGTCTACCGCCTGAGGGCAGAGAGCGATGCTGGCCCTATCAGCATCTCTTTGCTGTCTGTCTTTCTCCCAAGTGTGAGAGCTTTGTACTCCCACAAAGAAGCTCACTTGAAATCCTGGACAGAGAAAATGCAAGACTGGGAAAGCGTGAAAAAAGAGTAAAAAAGTAAAGGAAAGAGGAGCAAGATGAGAAGTTGAGCATAAGTGATCCCCTTTGTATTACTGGCACTGCTGGGCACGTCTGATTACATTGAGCTTTAAAGGAATATCGCAGGTTCACAAGTTACACTCTATTGACCATATTTGTGACATAATGTTGATTAACACAAAAAAATGGTAATTGGTAAAAAAAAATTATAGTGAAGGAAGTTACAATTGATTTGAATGGGGCCAGGTTTTGGAGGAATTTTTACTTTATAAAAGCAATTTGAAGTTCTAAGTCAAAAATATAAGGTAGAAAAATGTTTATGTTTTACAGGAAAACACTATTTCAGACATTCCAATTCAAAATTTCACATCTTATTTCATTTCTTTATAAAATTAGTTGTGGAATTTCTATGTGAAAATGGTTTCTAAACGTATTTTTATTATCATATGTTTTTTGTATATTATTTGAGCTTTTAATGCTCATCATTTTAAGTTTTAGGCATTTTGGTCATCATGGCAATAAAGTTGTACATTAGATATTAAATAGGTTAATTAAAAGGTTTAGTTTCGAAACCATTTTTACATTTCACAAACACTTATGAAAACACAACAACAAGTAACATTGAATTAAACAAAATTTTGAAGCAGAAAAAATGAAATTGTATTTTTTTTTCTTTTAATTTCAGCAATGTTTTTTGAAACACTGCAGATTTATACATAAAAAAACTATTTTATCCTTAGTATGTGTGTGTGTGTGTGTGTGTGTGTGTGTGTGTGTGTGTGTGTTTGACATTGTGCATCAAATGCTGTTGATTGATCATAACTTGTATTGAACCCAGAATATTCCTTTAACTAATAGTCAGCATGAGCCATCACAAGCATCTCATATAGCATTCATATCTGTAGTGATTATTAAATGGTCAGCTTATGAGTTATTTTTTCCATTTTACGACCAATTGAAATTCAGCACTGCAGCTGAGCTCAACAGCGGCCTTACACTCCTAGACTCACAAGACCAAACATGTCAGATCATCCCAAAATCTAGAAAATTCGTGTTTGCTCTGGCAAGGCTAAAAGCGTTGGCATGTCCACTCTCCCTTCTGCCGGCCTAATGCAGCATGGGTAATGCTGTCAGAGCAATGCATCGTGGGGAAGTTTGTGCCACTGCATGATGAAGCGTTCTATTTATATTAAAATGAGGGGCTTCTCCTGAGGGAGACATTGAAGGGAATGGAACAGCAAACACCCAGCTTTAGAGGCCTGCCTATTTGTGTGTGTGTGTGTGTGTGTGTGTGTGTGGAAAAACAAAAAGAGAGCACCCAAGAGAAGGACAGTGACAACAAAAATGGTAACCCTTCATCCAGAGTGGCCCTTTGGACCCTGGGAAGAGTTATAATGTGGTCGCGAGCCATTGTTGCGCGTATTTTTTATTTCAAGTGTTTGCTTTTTGTGGCATATAGTCATAAAATACCACGCACTGTAATAAAAGAAGAGCCTTAAATCCAGCTTGAGTGACCGGGGGATGTGGGATGCTGGTGGTCACGCAGGTTTTTTACCTTGTTAATGTGCAAGCCGAAAGCCTCCAAAGCTTGCCATGGTGATGGATGTGCCATTGTTTGCTGCTTTCAAAGTGTGTATTTGTTACTGTATTGACCTCTGCCATTCAAACCCCAGTTGAAAAACTGCTAGTACTATGATGGTTGGTTTAAAATGTTGATTTGACTGTTACTGCATCACATACACATTGTACTGGTGGTTGTCTTATTGTTCTGGTATGTATTCAAGCTAACATTCCTACCACATGTAATTCATTTTTATTTAATTTCTCTGTATTTCTTTGTTTGCTCTGAGCCTACAACGTGCTGGTAAGGTTTAGATGCTTACAGTCTTCTACTTGGTGACTGACAGTTTGAACTATATCTCATTATGGTGTAATCCCCTCCAGAAAGGCCATCCCTGACTTCATCAATACAAAATAGGCCTGTGAAAATAACACGCCACGATGTCTCGCTGTGCTGCACTAACAGCAATGAGGAGCGAGTCCATCTCGTGTGTGTGTAATGATTCTGCCATTACAAACAGCGGAGGTTTCTCTTTTTTCTTTCTCAAACGGCCAGAGAATGGCCTGCACCGGGCTAGTTAATTAAACTCAAGGGTGAAGCATTATTTGTGGGAAAAAATCCAATTATTTCTCCTTTCTGCCCAGAGAGAGCAAGAGAGAGAGAGAGAGAGAAAGAGAGAGAAAGAGAAAGAGGGAGTCAGGATGTCACTTGGAGATGAGAGAGTCAGGATGTCACTTGGAGATGAGATGGCCACTTCACTTCTCTTAGGGTCCTTATTGTTCATCTGCATGGACCATTCATTACATTGAATTATTTTCCTCATTTGCAAGTCATGCAATGTTTTTTGTTTTTTTTTTGAGAATACATTTATGCAATATTCCAAAAAAAAAAAAAAAGTATTTATCCATTAATTTTGTTCACTCTGAAAAGATTCCATTCATTTGCCTTAATCTCCTATTCTCTCATACTATAATAACCCATGATAAGAAGTCAAACATCCTTCTTTTTTTTGTGACTTCAAAGAAAGAGGGCATCACAGTTAGACAAAGGACTAATTTAGAGTCTGTAAACCTTAATTATAACTTCTCGGTTTTATTTACGGAAACGTTAATTGGTGAGATTGTGTCGGAGCATAAACCCGTATTCCAGCACTGCAATTAAAAGCCTTAGTTCAGGGTTGGCAGCTCCCATATTACGGCTTCAAAGGCAGAGAAATCAAAGTATCTGAGATCCGCAGGTGTGGTGTTCATTACACTAGAATTTGGTATTTCGTTTAAAATAATAACACAGCTGTGGTCAATAACAATGATAAAATTGGACATTGAGCGAGCCGTTCGCTGGCATCAAATAGCATCAGGTTTGTTTATTTATTCACCTGTCATGCATTATTGCAATAGTTCTAATTAAAGTGTGTGTTTGTAAGTGTGTGGAGGCAGCATATTGGGCGAGATGTAATTTCACTCTTTCATCCGTCCGCAGGGACTAGCTAGGCCCCTAATCTGGCCCCGTGAGCCCTCGCCCTGGGTTGAACTTTAGCCCTGAGAGGGTCAGCCACTGGCCCGCTGGGAGACTGCCTCCACCGACCGGCTTAATCCTGACCAGTCGATAGATGTGGGGTAGTGGGACATGGATGCAACCCTCCACATACATTTAAACAAATGCACATATATATACACACATGCACAGACATGTAAACGGCTCATTTCAATATGTGGTAAGTGGAGTTATCGACAAGCAGGTGCAAAAGATCATTCACATGCACATCATTTCAAATGCACATCCACACATATACGCAAATCCAAGTGTATCTAATTTCAAGAGACCTATAAGACACTGTGGTGTAAACTCACACACACACACACACACACACACACACACACACTGGTATATTTACGCATATGATTTGAGGCAAGCTCAGGAGCCTTTACTTCAGGGGACAGTATGCTGGATTGATGTGGTAATATTTTAAAGGGCAACCAAGTGAGTGGAACATCACTTTAGTAATGGGTCAATGGAAGAATGGATCGTCTTATTTAGATTTGACAGGATAGGGTTGATTTTGTATCTGCCATCTCAGAACACCCTTTGTCGAGCTTTGACTGACAGGCATCAGGTAGATTGCAGCCTTCATGACAATGAGATGGGTGAGTGAAGTAGATATATTGGTAGCAACTCGCTAAATTACAGTACTAAATAGGAAGGAAGAGGGAGATAGGAAGTGAAGGGGGCTAGGATGGCTTTTTCAGTGAGCTTGACTCTCTGGGGAAAAGATCAGTCAGTAGAAGATTGTGATTAGGGTCAGGGTGGGCATATCATCAGAGGCACTGGGCAAATTTATTGTAGGGTTGGGGTTAAACATATGGTTGTGTGCTTTTGAGCCCCTAGGTTATAGTTACAGTTCGGGTAGGGGTATGTGAAAATTATTGTATTTTTTTTTTTTTATTATTGCATTAGTAATATATATTTTTAGATGCTATATTTGAAAATGTACATTGGTAAATGTATAATTTTGAAATTCTATTCTATTCTATTCTATAAATGCTCTGATTCCTTATCTGTGTTGCTTGTTTTTGACATGGAAGAAGCATAAATATCTTGGTGCCAGAACAGAATTATGAAATTAATATCTAACAATATTTAATTATTTTATTTGTAATATGTTTAGTTATTAGATTAGAACAATAACACAATTTGTATATTTTTTTATTCTATTGTTGTTTCCTATTCATTTAATTTTTGTGACATACAGTAACTACACAGTGCGGCACATTACAATGAAGAGAACAACAAAATAAAAAAGACATCAAAATACCATTGTACTAAAAGCCAGAGAGTAAAAATATGGTTTTAGACAACACTTAAAAACATTATGTGTCTATTCTATTCTGTTCTGAATCTGGGGAATGCTTTTCTGTGTCGCTTATTTTTCACTACCTCTTCACATTTATTTTTCTGCAGTACAGAAACCTTGTGGAATATTGATTGAAGTAAAGTTCAGTAAAAGAGCAAAAAGTCCTACCACATTTCCTCTCTGGCGTGTATAGCCGCCCTTCTTCTAGTTTCTTATTCACTCATGTTGTTCCTTAATGTTTGGAAAGTGTCTGTTTGACCATTTTAGTAATTTGCAATTTGTATTACTTATGCAGACATGAAGGTCCAAGCTCATCATTAATCCGTACACTATGTCTCATTCCATCAGTCTGCTTACATTTTCTTATAGACCTGCCCAATGGATTAACTCGAGATGTCAGCCTTAATCAACTCTTCGCCTAAGGTGTAATATTCTAATGTGGGTATAAAACAGGGACACGCCGGCTTTCGCGGGTTAATTACATCTCATCTGGTAGAGTGACAGCCAGAGAGTTTGACAGATAGATAGACAGACAGATTGATAAATAGATAACTTTGACCTCCGGGGCTCCTTGTGAATTTCACTTACACACTGAAATGGCTCTACCTAAACTGTTTATTAACAAGCAAAGGGAGGGCAGGAGAAAAATAAATAAATTACCAGAAAAATAAATTAATGCTGGCTTGCAGCCCATCTCTGTCCAATCAAATGGCCAAAGATTACCCCATATAATTATACTAAAGGGCAATTGGTTGATATGAGTGCAGGTCGGAGGTCGTGGCCGGCATAAGTGATTCGCTGGTAGACTGTAATGTGGTCTGCTCGTCTCCGGCTCTGACCCTATTCCACTGCCTGATTGCCGCCTGTCACCTTCTCTTCAACTCATGTAAATTGTATCTTCTACTCTAGCACTGGTACGGGAAAATAGAGGTGGGGGGTCTGAGTGTTTGTGTGTGCAGGAGGGGTTTTCTCTGTCCAGCCAAACTGCGGACGCTCTTCCTGTATCGAAACCCATGTGTCTGTAATGGTTTCTGGGTGGCAATTTGAGCAGCGAAGTTTTGGACTCATCCTCCTTAATAGGTTGTCCTCCTCCGGCTAAAATTGAATAGCCCCGACATGGCCCAAGGCGGGCGATCAAAATTCAATAATTCGGCCGGGGTCAGAGTCCTGTCATTTTTTGGGGATGGGGGTGAGTAATTATGCTGCACTAACAGGGAGAGGGGGGTGAGGGGTTATTGGATTGAGGAGGAGGTGCACCTGAACTTCGATAGTACTGTAACCTTCACAAGTTGTCCAAGTTTCAAAACCCATACAATCTAAACGCACTGTTTCTAGCGAGGGACATTGTCTGATTTGGGGGGGCATATAGCCAATTTATTTAAAAATGTGGCGATTTCATACTCCTTTACTGTATTAAATCCTAGAGTTGCTATTTTGACTGAAAAACATTAATTTGATGCATCATTCTTGCCTCGCATAACATATATTTCCACTGATCCCCATATATGTCACAAATCAACAAGCATAATTCGCCATAAAATGTCGCCACAGCGGTTCTGGTCGAAAATTGAAAACGAATGAGTCTCCCTCCTCCGAGAGCGAGTTGAATGGAGGGTGTCACATGTCTTTTGTCCTGTCAGTTTTATATGACATTATTATTCTCAGGGTTGTAAATTCCAGGCATGTTAAGATCTCAGACAACAACAATATAAAATTCAATCAATGAGGTGCTCTTTGTGTCTGCCCCTGCGGATGTTGTGCTGCCTGTGTGAGTTCTTAAATCACAGGCAGGAGGGTTCTGCATAATTGCATGGTGCCGCGGATCTGATGTGGGCTGTCTGAGCGCTGGCCCGGGCGTTATTGAGCTAATGTGAATTGCTGTTTAAAACGGGCTCATAAAATAAGGCCATTGACACAGGGTTGGTTTGGAGCTGCGTGTTGTGTCGCACGTTATATTACGGTATTAATATTAAAATGTGCTATTGAATTGAATTATATTTATCTGTAAGACAGGCACTGAAATGTGAAATATGACCATGTTTTTCTGCCCATAAAAGTGCGATGTGTATGTATTTTATATATAGGTTTATGTGTACAGGCTGAGGCTGACAGTAAGATTTAGAATTTTGGCTTGCTACTAAAATATTCTCCACAATTATTTATTTTAAACTGTCATCACAGCTATTATACTGTATATGCAATTTTACCCAAATTATGTATAAATATTCACTGCAGCTCTATACTCTTAAGACCGCAAAAATGATTTTTAATGAAAAATGTTCCATATAGATTTTCAAGTTCTATATATATATATATATATATATATATATATATATATATATATATATATATATATATATGTATGTATGATGGATGCTTTTTAAAGTACATGCAATAAATAAGCTATTTTCAACAGGCTTTCTTTTAGATCTGCAATGAGTATAATAATGTTATAAAAAAGGACATTTTATAACAAGTTACCGAAACAATCAGTATTTCAATTTTGGATTTATTTAACACACATTATGCTGGCATAAGTCCGAATGTGTAATTGCTGACTAGATAATGATTGAGCGTTATCTGATGGTCTTGTCATTAGGATGCTAATGAGAGACTGGTCTATTCTGCCCAGCCTTGTCTTCGCTCTGCGGCTTAATGAGAATGACACGGCCCACCTGAGATGGATCATCCTCCAGTTAATATTTCCAATCTGTTAATCAATGAACTGATCGATAGATGGTAGGGTGAGAGGAGACAGACAGGGTCCCCCAACTCTCAGCATGGTGCCCCAGTGGGATCACTCTGGATCAGGTGGCAGCAAGTAGCAAGTCCTCATGCCGGTTTTAACAATGTTTGATTTTTAAATGATTTTTTTTTAAACATTATGGATTGATTTTTTTTCTCTTCTTCTTTACAAAATAAGAAATACAAAACCTGAAAGAGCCAATAGCAGCAGGTGCTATTCATTGGCCACACTGCAGAATAGAATCTTGCACAAAAATAAAAAACTTTTCTTTTTGTTTTTATCTTTTCTTTTTTTTTTTTTTTTTGTAAAAGATCAAAGTGCAAGGGGAAGAAAAATCATATTAACAGTGTAATAAGAAAAGATTTGGCTGGTGTGCTGTAGGTCGTGGAGCAGTAGCTGAAGGGAGGTCTTTATTTTGACATCGAGCTGCACAGGCGGCCCCCTTAAAAAGCTTATTATGTTCTCTGTTTGTGGCAGTGGCGGCCCGTTCCTGGCCTCGAAGCAGGCGAGCTCAGGACCAAGCTGTAGCACATTAGAGCCAATAAATGTGCGTTGGCACTACTCAATTTAAAGTAAAGCCCTCTCTTGCCTGGCCGGTCTGCCTCATTCCTAATAGGGTATTCCACAAACGCAGCTCATCAGTTGCGGGATATCTCATGTATGGCTACTTTTTCCTTTTTTGTTGCTTTTTTTCTTGTGTGTGTGAGAGGACAGATATAGAGTATTTTAAGTTTTGTGATTACCTAGATTCAGAGATGTATAAAGTACTAGAGACCCATACTTGAGTAAAAGTACAAGTGCTCTATCAAAAAAGTGACTTGAGTAGAAGTAGAAGTGCTCTTTAAGCACCACACTTAAGTAGAAGTACTAAAGTATTCAACATTTTTTGTACTTAAGTATTGCAAGTAGTCTATTTTAAAATTTACTACTCAAGTACTGAAAGTAAAAGTAGAAGTATTGTATTATGTAGCTATTAAAGAAAATAGTCAAAAGTTTGAACATATTGTTTTTACTATTTCAAATGATTAACCTAAAGGACAATAACAATTCCTTTGACTAACTTCTTGTAAATAAAAAAACTGTTAGTAGGGTCAGTTAGCCCAATTTGCAAAATGATGTCATTGATAACTTACCCTCATGTTGTTTCAAACCCATTAGACATCAGAGGGTCATTTAGAATTATTTGAAGCATCGAAAATACATTTTGGTCCAAAAATAGCAAAAACTACGACTTTATTCAGCATTGTCTTCTCTTCCGTGTCTGTTGTAAGAGTTAAAAACAAAGCAGTTTGTGATATCTGGTTTGCGAACGAATCATTCGATGTAACCGGATCTTTTTGAAACAGTCCACCAAATCGAACTGAATCGTTTTAAACAGTTCGCGTCTCCAATACGCATTAATCCACAGATGAATTAAGCTTAACTTGTTTAATGTGTCTGACACTCCCTCTGAGTTAAAACAAACCAATATCCCGGAGTAATTCATTGACTCAAACAGTACACTGACTGAACTGCTGTGAAGAGAGAACTGAAGATGAACACCGAGCCGAGCCAGATAATGACTCGTTCACGAGTCAAGAACCGTTTCTGTCAGACGCGTCCGATTCGTGAACCGAGGAGCTGATGATACTGCGCATGTGTGATTTAGCGTGAAGCAAACCGACACACAGAGCGTCTGAACTGAACTGATTCTTTTGGTGATTGATTCTGAACTGATTCTGTGTTAATGTTATGAGCCCACGTGCAGTCAACGCCAATGACGCCGAGAACCGATGCAACTGGCTCTTGACTCGTGAACGAGTCATTATCTGGCTCGGCTCGGTGTTCATCTCTCTCTTCACAGCAGTTCAGTCAGCACGCGCAGTGTCGCTTGATTCGCTCAATGATGTGGCAGCTTCATCAAACCTGCCATCTACAGTTCTGGCAGTGGTTTGTAATGGAATGATTCGTAACATTATTATAATTGTAACGAGTAACGATGCAGCACATAAAAAAAATATCGGAGTAAAAGTATTAAACTCAGCGAAAATATGTACCGAAGTAAAAGTGGAAGTAGGAGAAAAAAATAATACTCTAGTAAAGTACAGATACCGCCTTTCAGTACTTAAGTACAGTAGTGAAGTAGTTCTACTTCGTTACTATACATCTCTGCCTAGATTATAGATGCTTGTCTTCGATGGAGGGAAAGCTGTTGATATCACCTAAAGGAGAGGAAATAATTTTTAAATTATGTTGTTTAATGCACTTGCTGCAGAGTGTTTCATGTTTATTTTTGTATTTATTTTTATGTAATTAAGTGAATTAGTTTTTTGTTTTTTATTACACTGATAGACTTTGTATTACTGAATTTAAAAGTGCTCTTTGATTTCGGCAAAGAGCCGAAAATGAGCCTAAAAGATTTACTTAAGCCTCTAAAGTTCACAGAGATTTTCTGCCGTTGTGTGTTTGTGTGTGTGTGTGTGTGTGTGTGTTGTTCTGAAATGAACTGGTAGTTGTTCAACACATTTGGGGAGTTTAAATGCTATCTAATAATAGTTTATTATATTATTTGTATAATTTATAACTTTGTACTTTAAGAGAAAGATTAATTACACACTCTACTGTAATTGTCTTAAAATAATATTTATATAATATAAATAATAATTCAAATAATTTAAATTGAACAATTAAATAATTATATGATAGTATCATGCTATCTATCCATATACCCATCTAAAAAAATCTTTAGAAACATTATTTATATTGGACATTATATGTATCTTTTAATGCATGATATAATAATGCAACAATGTGATGTAAATGTGCAATGAAGGAAACATTTTAAACCTACAGTGCTATTTATTTTATTATTTTTATTTTTTAAGTATTTGCATTTTAGATGCATTTTATGTATTTATGGCTTCATTATGGCTTTCATGATGCTTATAGAATGGAAACTAATTCTGACCCTTCCAAAAATCAGAAAAAAAAGATCACACGAAGAGTGTCAATAGTTTTCTTTCTGTGATGTGTGTCAGAAACTAATAATGGCCATTCCAGAAGAGCACAACAAGCATTTTCAGTGACTGATGGCCCATTGATTGCCTTGCACAGTTTCTCCCTGATGGTCACTTGTTCAAGAGTTGTCTTTTCATCTCTCTTTTCCTCGGAGACGGTGAGGATAAGGGGGGAGAGTGAAAGTCAGTAAAAGCGACGGTGAGGGGAAACAGACATGCATGAATTTACACTCTTTAGTTGTGCAAGTGACTGGCCTCTGAAATTGATTGTGACTTTTCACCCTCTTTTTATCCCGTTGCTCACTGACTCATTTAAATTCCTTGTTTGGCCCCAGATGATTCAGTGGCTGATTAATAAGTCTCTGCTGCACCGCACCAGCTTTATTTCTTCAGCCTTTGATATGCAGGCATGTCCAAAAGAGCCTAGATTTCAAAGATGTGCCCACTGTCGGCATACATATTCACCCTGATGCACTGCGCTGGCATCCTAGGCCAAACTTAAGCTCCTTTATGTACAGAGTAACCCACTAATTGGACTGTCCTTGAGGTTCTGCCGTATTGATTGCTATCCACACAGTCAACTGTACATCTGCTTACCTTCTTAGATAGTCATCTCTTATTCTTGCTCGAAGTATTTCTGCTGCCATTGTGAGCTCTCCTTTAAATGGATGCCAATGTAGTTATCAACATGGAATGCACAAGAAAATGTGCTATGTTCCCACAAGTCTTTACTCTTTATTATTAGAAATTGTTGCTCTCAATAATGTGTGTTTTAAAAATGTAAGATATAATTCTTATTTTCTTGCCAATTTAAGTGTTATCTTAAGTGTAGGGTTAGGGTTAGGGTTAGGGCATGTATGTATTTATGTATTTATGTTTGCCTGATTTTGTATGACATATGTACTGTATGCAGGTTGGCTCAGTCATGATAAATCTTTTTTTTTTTTACTTAAAAATCGGTTGTTATTATATTATATTATATTATATTATATTATATTATATTATATTATATTATATTATATTATAGTCTAAACGAATTAATATGTATCCGTATTATATATGTAGCCTTACATGCAATATGCATTTTTATTTTTATTTTGTAACAAATGTAAAAAAAAAAAAGATATTTAAGATCATATGTAAGAATTAAAGCTTGTTCACACAAAATCCAATGTGACAAAACAAAACAAAAAAACTAACCTAGCCCATGAATAAAAAAATATAAATAAATAATAATAATAATAATAATAATAATAATAATAAATAAATAAATAAAAATATTACATTTGCTGTTATTATCACTAATCTGGTTGGGGGAAAACAAAATAGCACAATTAATCATGTCAGGATTCTAATCTTTCCATTTCTGTGCATCTTAATAGACCTATTTTCTTTCCCTTACACCACAGTTGACCCTTGTTTTCTGTTGCGCAAGCAGTCATTAGTGTAATTAGTGTGTAGACAATGTGTAACACTAGTATATTTCACTTCATTAACAGAATGAGTGTTTATCAGTCTCCATTATTCCAGCCAGACTTCTTCCATGAGTGATGGGTCACTTCCTAACTAGTGCGTCCAATAACTAGGTGCTGTTCAGCCATAAGTGTAATGTTGTCTTCACTAACTGGCCCATTGATCTCGTGAGATGAGCCATTAAACATTAACGGGCTGGCACTGGGCTGTTCTCACACAGTCAGCCGATTAATAGAGCTGTAATGAAGGAGGACAGGACCCTTAGAATGTACTGATTGATGGCCGAAGACAGAGAGAGAGAGAGAGAGAGCACCTGTTTAGATACTGAAGGATACAGAGGGACGCTGGCACCCTGCTGAGAGGCACTGAGTGATCTATACTAGAATATGTGCTCGTGCTCCGACAGCCGCTAACATGCTCGGCTCCCACAGAGACTGTGTAAATACAAGAGCCGTGAAATAGATATTACAGGTAAACTGACTGCTCATTCATCCAATCAGCCAACCACTCAGAGCTACATATTCTCATAATCTATATAGAGCCATGAAAGAAAAACTGTTTTCACATAAATATAGATGTCTTATGAACCTAATAAATGTATACACACAATTACCTTTAGTGTGTGTGTTTGTGTGTATGTGTGTATGCTTTTTTTAAAGGCATGCTTTTGTGTACTGGAGGGCATGTCTGAACACATGCACAACACTGTGTGTGTTCCCACTTTAGAGAAGTACCTACACTTGTGTGCTACTGACATTACTCTTTTTTCGGCGGTTCTCGTTTTGTTTTCCCTTTATTCTCTGTTGCTAACGATCAAATACTCCATTAACTTGTCTTACTTAAGCTAGATATTAAGCAAGCAGTCTAGTTATTTTCCCTGACAAAGAAAAATAGATTTCTTCATGTCTCTTTGTGTCCATGCTTGACGGTTAGTGTTTTGAATTAAGTTTAAATAAATTATATTTGCCGTATTCTGATGAAACTTACATCCATTAATTTTGTCTCTCCCTATGTTTTTTCTTTTCTTTTCTTTTCTTTTCTTTTCTTTTCTTTTTTCTTTTGTCCTATAATAAATTATTTTGATCATTTATATGCTTTAAGTGAAAACTGTTGAAGTTTGAAATAATTAATATGTATACATATATGAAATGTAAGCTTGCAAAATTACAATATGCATATGTTTTGATATGTTAAATGTATACAATTATATTATTATTCAATTACAATAATCACCAAAATTATTATTATTCTTATTCACACCATGTCTCAAACACTACTTATAATGTTCTCACTTTTTTCCTAAATAATAATAATAATAAGCAACATCATTTTAAAACAGGTCAAAAGGAATTGAAGTATTCATTATTGAACCAATAACAAATATTTCATGGTTGTTTAATACTCATAGCATTTAAATGCAGTTTTATAGAAAAAAATCAAGCATCTATTTAATGTCTTGTGATATTCCCTTAGGGTTAGTTTCACCTCGACTTTCTCTTTCCTCAGCTTGCTCTTTTTAACAGACCCTGACAGCTCTCAAGTGCCTGCGTTTTTACCCTTTTATCAAAAACAAGCCTCCTGGTCCTCTGGTATTCCAAACACTACACTCAAACCAGATGTCCTTTTTTGCCGGTGGCACAACTTTCAAGATGACAGCGTGCCCCAAGAGAGCAGGGCAAAATCCATGGCCTGCTGAATTTGTGACTAATGGGCGTTTTGATGTGACAGCAGCCGCCGTCTAGGGAAATTGAAGCGAGCAGCGTGTCGATACCTTTTGTGTCTCTCAGCGGTGGGTTATTGTTGACGGACCTTGGGGACAGGCCGTGGCCGTTTACATTCGCAGACGGTATGTGGTCAGCAACAACTTTCCTCTCGCTCCGTCTCTCTCCCTTTTTATTGTCACTATTGATCTGGTGCTGCCTCGCCACGGTGTGGCTAATTTGCTTGTTAACATAAATTTGTCAGCAGCGAGGGGAAAGGGTTTCCATCACAACTGCCTGCAATGAAGCTTCAACGACCCCCTAGCTCTCCTTTCCCCCTCCCTTCTCCCCCATCTCTCGCTCTGTTTCTATCTGTGACTCCCTTCCGTCTTTGCCTTCCCCTCCCTTTTCCTCTTTCAGTTTTTCTCGTTCTTTCTCTCTGCCCTCCGGTTCAATGCAGTGGGCCGATTTATTAAACAGCTGGTTGTTAAGCTGTCATTTAATCAATACAGTTTCCCGCACCTCTTGCTCCTCAGAATTAAATGCGAGTTAAACACAAACCAGGCATAATGACCTTTTTATGGGGCCCTCTCAGCCAATGAAATTAGCACGAAGGTTATGATATTTATACCTATAAGCCTGTGTAAGTCATTAACTTCAGACAATATCATTTTAAACGACAACACATGTCTCGCTCCCCTCTGCACGCTCTATGTCATTCTCTGGTTTGTCACGGCGCAAGAGGAATTTTGAAGCCTCATAACGAACTGCAGACCTCGGGGAATAAATCAGCATATTGAGAAAACGAAACGGGAAACTGAGGGAAGGGTAAAAAGAGCAAAGATCATTAATTCCTCCACCCAATCTCACCAGCTTGTCCAACTTCTAAAAGCTCCAGATGATGCAAAAAAAGTTCAGAAAGTTGTGAGCCATCTGCTGAGATATGAGCGTTTTTGCATTGAGGATTGTTTGTAAATATTTTAGCTCTTCTTTGTTACGCAGCAAGAGCCTTTTGGACACCAGCAAATAAGAAACTAACATCATCCTTGAAAATTTCGGAATTGCATATAAAATTTAAATCCATTTGGATTACATAGTCTTATATTAAATAATAAATACATTTAATGTGATGTACATTTCTGCCCCCCACCCATTTATTTTTTATTAGTTATTAACTATTATTGTTGTTATCTGTTTGCATCTGTTTGATTTTATTTGAATAGCCATGTTTTCAAAATGTGTTATTTAGTCAAACAGAATAGAATCGATGTTAAACTGTTCATTGTGAAAAAATGTAATTTATTTAGTTTAAAAGTATGAACATTTTTAAAATATGGCTAGCTGTGGAACAAGGAATATTCAGTTAGCTAAAATGTATGAGTTTTAAACAAACTGGATTTATTGGTAATATATATATAAACCTGGTTATTGTGTATTTACAAACACAATCCGTTTATTAGTACTATTGCAGAAATCATATATTTTTCTTTCCTGTTTTGTTAATGTACGACTGACTACTATACATCATATTACGTTTATTAGTGGGAATTATACATGCAATTCAAAAACATAAACTTTTTTTTTTTTTTTTTTTTTTTTGGGTGCATTTTGAATGGAAACTAAAGTAAAATATAAAATAATCTGTTGGCACAATGTGATAGAAAGCTTAATGGTAAAGATAAATGAGCTAACGCAGGCATTACAATTTTTGGTACAACTGTGAGAACACCATAATACCCAATCATACGACATAATGAGATATTGCACTAGGGTGTTATTCATGCATAGGCTCAGAGAACAAATTCTATTTCCTCACAGACATTCATGAATATTAATCGGACACTATAATTTCATAATGCGCTTAAAGCATATCAGTTGGATTGTTAGACTATGTTTTTAAAGCAACACTAATATTTGCCTTCAGTACATGATAATATGTCACAGGAGTCTTCGCTGTCTGTGTGGTGGGAGACAGTGGTAAGCCCTTTTGACATGACATATTGTCTGTGTTTTCCTCAGTGCGGCTCACAGTGGGAGACAAGACCATTAAGCTGCGGCAGTGGTGTAAAATTTCCCAGAATGCAATGGTTTGAGAAAGGGAGCACTACCTCCGAGGTCTGGTGGTGACAGGCTGGGATGACATCACCAACAACTGCAATGAGATACCATCGTAACATAAATAATATTTTTGTTGACGTTCGAAATAAATCAGATCAGAAGGCCTGTAACTCACAGCTAAGCTGAGATATCATCACAGTCTCAGACGATCCGGTCCTCCCACTGACCCTCGACAAACCTGACACGACAACTGCCACCCATGAGTCAACACAGACCGACAGCAAAGATATACAGCAAAAACACGACAATGCATTTCCTCATAAAAATCATAATCGATGCATTCATTCCAAAGTTCATGAGGTCAAATTTGCATGTTTTTTTTTTTTTTTTTTTTTTGTGTGTGTGTGAAAGTAAAGACTTTTATCATGTTGTGAAACATTTTAGTTTCATATAAATGTGGTCCTTATGATTTTTTATTCAGCAATGGATTCTGGAGAAAACAATTTCATGGTTTCCACCAAAATATCAAGCAGCACAACTGCTTTCAACATTATGATAAAAATCTTTTGTAACATTATAAAAGTTGGTTAGACTTTATTTTAAGGTGTCCTTGTTACAGTATAATTATATATTTGAGTACTGAGTAATATTAATTAAACTACATGACTACATGAACTTACTATATGGTTATGGTTTGGCTTGTTTTGTTATTGTAATAGTAAGTACATGTAACATGGACAACTTAAAGTCTTTCCTTTTTTTTCTTGAGGACCAAATCAGCATATTAGAATGATAATAATAATAATAATAATAATAATAATAATAATAATAATAATAATAATAATAATAATAATAATAATCTATTTTATTAACAACACAATGTCTATAATAATATTTCACAATATTACTGTTTTACTGTAGTTTTGTATTTCAATTTTTTTTAAAAAGTCAAACTGATTTTGAATGGTATTTTAATTATTAGTGACAATTGCTATTTAAACGTTTATGATTTATATGAATACAATTGAATGTGTTCAGAATGGATCTTTGCTTGACCATTTGCTCTGCCCTGAGGAAAGTGGACATCCTGACCCTAAACTGACCCTAACCTTACCACAACCTCTGCGTTCATTTGACCTTTGACCCTAAACTTAACCTTAACACTCACAGGAACCCTGACTTTCACCTTTAACCAGGCGCACCGCTCTCCACACAGATCTGAACTCCCCTATGTATCTCAACTCTGTTTATCCCTCTTTTTCATGTTGTTCCACATCCTACACACACACACTTGTAAGCTGTTAAGATACGCAAATACGGATATAGAGGAGGAACTTCAGGCTGACAGCTCTATCATTTAATCCAGATAATCTGTTTTATTTCAGTATCTTACACATCAGAGTGTCACTCTTTAAAATCTCAAAGTACCTTTCGTCTTTGTTGTTAATTCGTGTCACGCACGGTGCAGTGTGCGCTACATAACCAATTAATGTTCTACATTTTGCCATCCAGAAAACATGAATCTAATGCATCCTAGTTATCGCACTTAAGTTATAATTAAATCGATTGCTTCTTATGTTGCTTGTGGTCAAGTAACTTGGACATCATGTACTGAAAGGGTCACATTACCTTATGTTGCAGTATTTATATTACAGTGAAATGAATACTGACGTGCTAGTACTACACATAAACAACATTGCGCTTAATGTTTTATTTTCTAGAGCAGGTTATAAATGGAAATTGATTGTTTTTGTCAGTGTTGGCGAGCTGCATGTAACGTATCTGTGCATATACTATTTATTTACCCTTTTACTTAAAAATTCAGATATTTGCTACAAATTGTTCAAATATGTAGCACACATTATTTTTCTATTTATTTAATGTATTGACAACTATAAGCAAAAAATTTTTAAAGTTACATGATGCCTTTACAGTGGTAATTATTGAAAGTTTTTCAAACTAGCAATTAGTCATTTTATTTGAAGCAATGCTTAAAAAGTAATGTGTATTTTTAAAAGTAACTTTTCACAGTTGCAGGTAATTTTATTTGCAAGTTAGAAACACATCAAGGGTTAAATTTTTTAATGGAAATGTAAAGTTTATTTTTTAATATACAGTTTATGATTTAACATTTAATAATAGTGTTTTGTTTAAATCCCTTAAATGTGCAAACAATATATAACCAGGTAATTTATACTCCCTAAAAACAATTACAAATTAGATAAAAAAATAAAAAATTATAATAATAAATACAATTGTTTTTAAAAGTAAAACGTACACATAATATTATTTAAATTATTTCTTAGTTATTATTTACACTGTAACATGAACCCTATAGTCAAGTTACCAGTAAGATGAAAGAAAAAAATAAGATAATTCAAGTAAATTCAATTGTATTTGTATAGCGCTTTTTACAATCGTTGCAAAGCAACTTTACAGAAAATTAATGTTTATATAATATTTAGTAGTAGCTTATCAGTGGTGACTCAGTTTATGTACAGAAATGTGGCAGAAATGTACTGAAAAATCTATAAAATAAATTAAAAATTATAAAAATTCATTATAACTTTTTAAATAATAATAACATCATGTGTTTTTTTATTTATTTTGTTAGTTATTATTTAATCACAAATAAGATTAAAAAATAATAATAATAATAAAAAAAAAACGGGCTTTAAAAAAAAAAACACACACATATAATATTATTATTTATAATAGTAGTTATTATTTACACTGTAACGTGAACACTATAATCTAATCACCAAATCACCAAATGCTGAGCTAGCACTAAATGCACCGGCATCAACTTCGTAACTTGGATCTTGTAATCCCACATATGTGCTTCGTCACAATTTTTTCCTGCGCTTTTGTCAAATCATTAAAAGATTAACATTTATGATGAGTGTAAATATTGTCAGTTATTGCTTATAACATCACGGGCATGGTAAACCTTTGATATGCCAGCACCAGCATTGGTCAGCGGAGTACAAAAAACAAGTTTACTCTCCTCACACACGTCTGCTTTGCTCTTTCCTCAGAATTTCTCATGGCTCCCAGGCGGAGCGGGCTCTTATCCCGGTCCCTGTGTAAGTCTCCCTGCAGCGGAGGGCTTAATCTGCTGTGCCACTTTAACCCTCCGCCTCCAGCCATAGAACAGGCCCGCTCCAACGGGTGGTCGTCCTGTCAGCCCCCCAACACCTCCTTAAAAAAAGAACTCACAGAGGAGAAAAGTTGGAAATCTAAACACTGTTGCATTAGATGGACATCCTGCAAAATCCTTTTCTCCAATCCAGATGCTCATATCTCTTTTGACAGTCATTGGGCGGCAAAGTTCGTGCTTTGAAGCAAGTGGCTTTTGGTCTCTGTTTTCAACTTTCAGTGTAATGAAAGGCAAACATTGCAAAATTCCCGCGTTATTAAATAAAACATGTCGGTGGCCTGGGGCCAAGCATTGTCACGCTATGAACAAATGTCTTATGATAATATTTTCCATAACTATTGGCCCTGATCTAGAATGAGCATGTTTGATGTATAGACTCATTATTAGCTGCAAGATACATATGCTTACTTAGATGAGAGGAAAATGTATTTTCTCCTCCGTGTAGTGTAACTGAATGATAATGTTCGAAAAGTGTGAGAGGATCAGAAAATGTGGAATGCTATATAGAGGCGTATATATCAAGGTGAACTGAAATAAGTTCTTTAATTCTTGTGATAGTTTTTTATGTATATACTTCTTGGGAGAGTAAAATTGTCGCTATGTAGGTGGAAATAAAATTAAGCAAGCTCACATTTAAATTAACACCAAACATTGAACTATGAATGTTGAACACAGTCCAGCCTTTACTTAAAGATTAGGTACAGAAATTGAAATGTGAATAGCACTACGCGAAATGGAATTAGACTACAATTTATCTATGCTGAGTAAATAATTCAGGAATGGATTTTCGCACCATTTTCTGAACTGACTGTACTTGGTTTGACCTTCAATCCGATACACAAGTCATTCATTGTTTCACTCACACATATTCTCTTATGTAGCTTTAACAGATAATGACACCAGCCAGAAGTATAATTTTAATAAGGAAAACACAGTATATATCTTTTGCATGTATGTGTATGTGCAGTATATATACGTTACATGTTATTTAATTTCATATCATATAGTAAAAATTAAGCAACACTTTATTTTAAAGTATCCTTGTTGCATTTTACATCTACTTACTATTATAATAACAATTAATAATGCATGGTTACATGCAAGTAACCCTAAGCCAGTCCTAGATTATAAAAATAAAATATAACTAAAATATATCCTAACCATATAGTAAGTTCATGTAATTCATTATTTTTACTCTGCACTTAAATGTATAATTACACTAACAAGGACACTTAAAATAAAGTGTAACCTAAAAGTAGTATAGTTAAATAAAATATTATTATAATAATACACCTAGTGGCAGATTCAAAATAACATTTCAAGTCAATTAATAATAATAATAATAATAATAATAATAATAATAATAATAATAATAATAATAATAATAATGTGTATATCATTATTGGATAACTTTGACTAAACTGCAATGCATTTACTAGCAGAATTTTTTTTTTAAACAACATTAAATATTTCTCATTAAATATTATTTCTCATTAAATATTTACATTTATGTGAAGAATGACTATAAATATATATGAATGTAAGCAAAAATACAAATAATAAAAAAAAGAAACGGATGGAGAAAAAGACAAATTCCAACAGCGGCTCCAAAAAAAGGCACGGCCTTCCTCGCTCTCTCTATCCCCCAACACCTTTCTGAAGGATTTATGTAGAATATGAGGGGATTGGAGCTACACCTGGCTTGACAGAGACAGCGCTACTTTATTAAAGCTAGTACTGCACAGACTGGTGCTGTATTAAAATTGAAATAGAAGCAGGGGAGAGTTATTTGAGTCCAGAGACTGAGACCAAATCCCGGCTGGTCAAAGCACCAAGAGTTACCCCTCAGCCTGCACAATCTAGGTTTACCTGAGCGCATAGGCACACATAAACACACACACACGCACACATATATAAGTACAAGCAAACGAGAGTTCCTATTGATATTTAGATAATATCATCACATTGGGCTGTTTTTTTATTTTTTTATATTGATTTTAAATTGCACATTAGACTCACTCTTCAGGCTGGTAGTGCCTTTTTTTCTCTCTCTCTTACAAGCCCTGGTCCCTATCGGCTCAGTGCAGGCCCTTCTGAGGGAATGTGTATGGATTTTTCTCTTCAGGAGGCTTGTTTTCTGTGATGAGGGAGTCATGCCAATAAGTGCTCCATTACATACGTAATCAGGGAGTGGCAAGAGAATTAGTCACCGCTGACCTCTCAGCCTCTCTCACACACACCTGACAGGAATATAAATGCTAACAAACATTCATTTTGACATACACACACATTTTTTTTTTTACTTTTTAAACACAAAATGGCTTCATACATCTTGTAAATGACACATAGAAAGTAGAGAATAGGAATGAATGTGCGGTGGAACGTTTTATTGCAACAGGTATTACAACAAGGACCGCAATAGGATTCAGAAAACTAGTGAGAAATACTTTTTCTTTGCATGCTTCAGTCTAATATATTATTTTAGTTTAAATTTGTAATAATTGTTTATAAAATTAAGACTGGATGTTAGACACACACACACACACACACACACACATATATATATATATATATATATATATATATAATATATATATATATATATATATACACACGTGTGTTTGTGTGTGTTTAATGTGAGAGAAGACACTGAATTTCAGGTTTCTCTCTCTTTTTGTTCAATAGCAACAGTACCTGAGCTGCATGACGTTTGTGTAAAACCTGATCATCGTGTTCTCCAGCATGATCTCACCTGATGAATGTCACAAATTTGCTTATTTGGCCCAGAAATAGTGCAGAAATTATTAGTAAACAATACAGTTCTTAATCCTAAAGATGAACAAGTTTAAACCAGTTCCCAAGTTTAAATTCGATTTTGAGTCCTAGATTTTAAATGTGAGCTTTGTTGAGGTCCAGTGTAAAATCTATTTTCCAAAGTTGTAAATAAAACCAAGATTACCGGAGTGTGTTTTACAAGAAAATATGATTTCAGTCTTTATGGTTCAACATTTAACGTTTAACTCCTCCATGTCCTGCTTGCAGTTTATTTGTAATTGTTTGTGAAATGTACTGGCAATTTCTAAATGAAAATAGCTGCAACGTAAATCCTCCACATTTTTTTTTTTAAACATGGATATGTGGAACCAATATTTGTAAACAGTTCACCCTCTGAAAACCTAACACATTCAATCTCAGTCATACCTAATCGATTTGAAATGGTTTTTAAAGTGGCTTATTGTGTTCCACGTGATCGCTTTCCCTGTGTGGAGGAAATAACAATATGGTTCTGATTACATCTTTCTCCATTAGTTTTACACAGAGGGTGATTATTCTGTAGAGTAAGATGGATTCATATGTCCAGCCGTCTCAGTGCTTCAGATGAAAAGCCTATGCGTGTACGGGAGGACTCCCTTGAGGAGTGTGTGGTTTTGGAGAGGGGCAGGTGGTGTGTGTGTGTGTGTGTTCATTCCCCATAGGTTCCACAGAAGTCCTACTGCGAGAAAGAGCGAAGAGGGGAGGGGGTGGAGGATTGGCACAATTTCATGAGCTTATGAAAAATGACTTGGCAGAAAGTAGTGTTCTTTGTCCAAGGCTGGGTTTGGATGGGTGGGGGCTGGAAGGAGGGATGAGAAGAAATATAGACGGAAGAAAGGAAGATCTGTTCTACCCCCCACCCCTAGCCCCTGTCTTCTTTCTTTCTCTCTCTCTGCTTATTTCTGTATATGCTTTCTATATAGTCATTCTGCATCTTCATTTTGTCCTCTGTCTAGTTGCTTGCCAACAGCCTCTGCTCCCTATCCATCTCTCTCACTCTTTATTTTACTTACATTACCTGCTGTTGACCCCACATTATTCTTAATAACTGTACCTCAATGTACCGTGATTAGACTTAAAAAGTTAAAACTGTAGAGTTTTAAAAAATGATGTGTATTACTTATTTTACAAAAAGTAAAAAAAAAAAAAGCTAAGTAAAATTTTTGAAAGTCTCTTATGTCCGCAAAGGCTTCATTTATTTGATCAAGTATACAGTAAAAACAGTAATATTATGAAGTTAAAATTTAAATATATATGGTAAAATTGAATTATTCAGTGTCACATGATCCTTCAGAAATAATTTGAATATGTTGAAATCTTTGTTACTATTTTCATACGTTTAATCAGTAGGCGTATTTGCCGAATAAAAATATTTATTAATTTAAATAAAAATTGCACTGACCCGAAATGGTATAACACGAATTCCAAATGTTTCCTTTTTTTATTATTTTTATAGGTTGATTAATTTACTGTCCATACTTTAATATAAGAAATGTGATTTAAATGTCCAAAAAGTTATATTATATTATATTATATTATATTATATTATATTATATTATATTATATTATATTATATTATATTATATTATATTATATTATATTATATTATATTATATTATATTCCAAAAATATTTTCTTGTAGTTTTATCTAAACCAGTGGTTCTCAAGCTGGCTGATGGCAGAGGTTGAAAACTAAAGAAAACAGACCAAACTTAAAAAAAAAAATAAAGCACCTAAACAAATTATTCAGTTTATGACAGTTAATCAACTGTAGTTACATAGTTATAATATACTTATAAACTAAATATTTATATAGATATGATAGGTAAAATTCATAGTGTTTCTAAACATTCTCTTTAGTTCTTCTCATTTAAACTTAACTATAATTTAAGTGTCATGCTTAGCTAATGACAGTTCAGCTTTCCCCAGATTTAGGCTATTTCTTCTGTTGCTTTTTTTTTTTTTTTTTTTAAGTAATACAGTCATCCACAACCTGTCTGAAATTTTTTAAAAGCATTGCAGTAGACTGGACTGGGATGACATCTAGACTTCTCTGTGGCCAGTGCTATTTAGATCCACTGGAATAGTTACTCTGTATTTATTAATTTATTTTTCGTAAGAAACCTATCCGATAGATTTTTCCCAGCTGCACATAACATATAGATATAATCTCTCCTTTCAACACAGATTATTTGCATGCATAAAAAAACTGATTTAGTATCAACAATAACTTCCTCTACTTTCACATCAGTGAAAAAGAATCAGTGCTGAAAAGAATTACAGTGTCACCCATCCTCAGTTAAAGGCCGCAAAGTGATTTAATTAGTGTTGTATGCACACCGCAATGACACCAAATAAGATCTGAAGAAATTCCTTTGTCATGGTGGGGAACGGGGGATTATTGATGGTGTTGTTTGTGTGGACGTATTTCTTTAATTAAAACAGATCGCTGTCCAAGAGAGACAAATTACTTTGGCATGGTGCTGGCAGCACAGGCTAACTGACATGAATTGAGTTGTGGAAAGTATTTTCAAAGTGTGTTTGGGGCTTAGAGTAGAAAAGGAAAGCCAGGCTGCGAACCAATGAGAAGTTTAGTGTGGATTTTGAGTTCCTGTGCACGACAAGAAACACTGAAGCAACTGTGACAGTTACGGCTGTCAGATCCCCAGCTTCTCTACATGTGTTTATCTCTATCTGAATCTGTCAACATCTACTGTATGTATGAGTATTTTTAAGCATGTCTGCGTTCGGGCCCTGTGAAGGGGGTGCGGGGGGGATCAAGGCTTTTGCCTTGTAGTTCTTTCCCATTACTCATCCAACAGCCTTGCTTGGCTGCCATTTGGCTCAGACTCACAGTGTGTGTGTGTGCACGTGAGTGAATATGCATGAGTAAGCATCTGAAAACTTTGTGCCCTATATATCTGTGTTTTTAGATTTACTTTTCCCAGGCAGCCTAAACAGAAAAAAAAATTAACTTTACAATAACTTATTCCATATGGGGTAAATAAAAACAAATGAGTCAAGTCCCAGATTTGTTGCCAGTTCCTCTCTTTTTAGACTGCAGCTTGTGGAGGCTCATTAAAACCAGATGTATTTAAGTTAAAGCAAATGGTTGGCGCAATACTGGCAACACACCTGATCACAGAACAGTGACCAGACAGATTAACAGATTTTTCCCATCTGTGTGGCTAATAAATTTTATGTATGCCAGACAACCCAAAACAACCACATTCTTGATGAAAAATTGCCTGACAGTCTTTGAAATATATTAGTAAGCAATACATATTACAGTTTGCATTGAAGTTACTATGACAATGTGCTCATTTGATGATCATTTATTTTCATTTTTCTCGGCTAATTCTTCCTCGACATACATTTATAGTAATGGAGCGGGCCTAGAGAATAACGCTGAAGTCATATTGCGTAAGTTTAGAGACTCATGCTAGTTTTAGATGTTTTATTGACACCCACACTGCATGTCCTTCTCTGTTAAAAACTGTAAACTAAGGAAAGTGCACAATAACTGTTTGCTTGATAATAGCTATAGTTGACTGAACATTGTTAGTAATAGAAAGTGAAGTTTTTATTCAATACGTGCCTTAAGTTCTGTTATGAGTTTTATGGCATTATATTTTATAGCTTTCGGAATGTAAGCCATAACATGTAAATTTAGTTCCTTTGAACCAGAGATCACAGTTGGAGATCAAGTACTTACTGTACATATTGAGCTGCGCACAGCTTCCCCAGATCGCTGACATACTTCAAATTAGAACTGTTTTTTGAATTATTTTATTTTTATACTGTTTCTGCTATAATATATGCATGCATGTTTGTGTATATGTGTGTGTATATACTGTGTGTACATATATATATATATATATATATATATATATATATATATATATATATATATATATATATATATATATATATATAGTCAAAAAGTATTTACTTCATTTTACAACTTGAATAGTTAAACAGTTTATGATTGTTTAACTCTATATTTAGATTAATAGTTTTAAACATCATCATTATTATTTTTATTTTTATTATTGCTTTTCATATTTTAGGATTACAAATATGGGTATCTATAAATAAAGGGCATTTAAAAATAGCGTTTAATTAGGATTAAAAATAATGAAATTATACTTAATCAAAAACCTTTGTTTTACCATTTAAATTATATTTTACGTAAAAAAAATGTTTTCACTTTTGGCAGTTATAATGTTAAATAATGAGTGATTTGAATAAAAAAACAAGGCTGATATTATTTTCAGTTTATTTGTGTGTGGAAATGGATGGTCATTTTGAGCACATTGCATTGTGGGATAAAATATTGTACAATGTTCTCAGGTGTGTGCGTAAAAATTTGCATAAGTGCACTGCAGACAAAACAGAAATAGTAAGAATTGTATAGTAGTGTGCATTCCAAACACAGCCAATGTTTGTTTTGGATCCGTTTGATTTTTCTGCACTTACACAATGCAACAATGTTTCCATCAGTAATGTTTCAATGTTTTTCATTGCTTAATTCTATGTTCAACAACTTGACAAAGTTAAGTTACTCTTTAAAACTTTCATTATCCACCCAGATTAGGCCGGATTAAGTCGCGTCCAAGCCCTCTTGTTCCGCAGCCTGTCCTCTGTTGTCTTCTCTCCAACATCAACCTCTGGCCACCTGTTTTTATGGGTTTGATGTGTCCATGGTAACAATCCATACATCTCTGCCAGGGCACTCGTAAATTATGAACACCGAGTTTGCCATGCACAGCTGCAGCGCCGTCTGACGTTAACAATATCAGAATCCAAACAATGTTCTCTGAGAGTTATCAGTTATTCCATGGGAGTCGCTCTTGGCAGCTCTTTCCAACCTGTGTACTTCACCTACTCAGAAAGCCAGTTAAAATATATCCAGTTACAGTTTTGAGAACAGTGTGAGAAGTCACCATGTGCATTGTTTGGATGAAATGAGTTCAGCTATGATTGTACCTTCATGTCGCTGCAGAAACATCCTGCGGTCGCATCCCTCACGGCGCCAGCCGCTCAAGTTCAGAATTCCGCACTTCGTAAAAAATGTATCCAAGGCTCATTGTATTCTGGCGGTAATCAATACCTACAGCACAGCTGTGGAGCCATAAAGAAAGGACAGGACGTTACTTTTGGCAGGCGTTATGTAACTACAGTTCCCAGGATCCCATGCTCTCTGATAGACATCATCATACATCAGTTGCAGAAGAACTGAGCTGGACTCATGTAACAGGACGCTGGATGTCAATGGATGTTTATTTCATTTTTCACTTATGGGTATTTCTTAAATCATAAGCACTTTTGGCCCATTGAAATTTTTAGAAACACTTTTCACAGTTTATTTAAGACAAGTCGACACTGGTGAATAGGGTAAAGAAGACTAGCTAATAGAATATTGAGACATTTGTTTTGTATTGCATGTTTTATGAATTATGTCTAAAATAAGAAATATCTAATTAATTAAATATGCTTTAATTTGCATGCCTTTGCAAAACAGAAATTTGAACATTGGTAAAAGCCAGGTTCAAAAATCTTGTTTTATTTTGATGATGTATTAAAGGTTTTTACAGAGGAGATTTTGAATATCGATAAATAAATCAAAAGTTATTTTTTGAAAATAATAGTTTTCATTCCTAAATGGTTTCAGAAAAAATGCTTTTAGAATATAGAAATTAATAAACTGGACGGTTTGTACACAAGCGGAGCTCTTACATTAAAGTTGCACATTATACATTTATATTAATATTTTGATATATATATATATATATATAATCCATTAACATTTACACCACATCTCAAGTGATGTATTATTTTATGTATTATTATGTGCTACATTTGTCAGGTATTTGGTAGGGGAGGAACTCAAGTGCAGACAGGGAATCACAAAACAAAGAGTTTATTAATACAAAAAGGGGAAAACAAAACCCACGAGGGGGAAAACAGGACTAGGGCAAATACAGCAATACTAAATAAGACTGACTCGACAAGATAAACAAAGACTCAAAACAGGAGAACACTGACTACAACTAACACTCACGGTTATACAGGGACTTCAGAGGAACAATCACAAGTGTGGAACACATCTGATCACAGGTACAATCGCACAGACACTTCTTAGGGAACAAATCTCAATGAACCGACGCAAGACAGAGCACACTAGGAAAGCTAAATAGGGGGAACAATCAAGACACGACAGGTGGCACAGATGGGACAATCAAGACACGACTAGGTTAACAAGGGGGGCGGGGCAAGGAAACGAGACAACACAAGCACATGGCCCAAAGGCAAGGCCATGTGCTTGTACACAAAACACGGGTCTGTCATGATCCTGCCTCAAGACTAGGAAAAATCAAGGACACGAGGGCAGAATCATGACAGAACCCCTCCCTTAAGGAGCGGCTTCCAGACGCTCCTCAAGGGAACATCAAACACGGGACATGACTGACATGACAGACTGGGACACAGACACAAACCAACAAGACAAGACGAACAACAACAAGGGCAAACATGAATACACAACGGCAGGGTTGGGGTGACAAATCAAAAAAAACAAACAGGGAAGGGGAGGGGGCGGGACCACAAAGTTCATGGGGGACAGACCAGGGCGGGTGGGAGGGGTAGGAATTTTAGGAGGACAGGACGAAGGCTGACGACGGGGGGTACGGGCAGGTCTGGGTGGTGAGGGGCGGGGAGGGTTCTCGGGATAACTGACAGGAGCAGACACAGGACGCGGGGCAACACTTACGGGACGCGGGGCAACATCAACAGGACGAGGGGCGACTACATCAACAGGACGAGGGGCGACTACATCTACAGGACGAGGGGCGACTACATCTACAGGACGAGGGGCGACTACATCTACAGGACGAGGGGCGACTACATCTACAGGACGAGGGGCGACTACATCTACAGGACGAGGGGCGACTACATCTACAGGACGAGGGGCGACTACATCTACAGGACGAGGGGCGACTACATCTACAGGACGAGGGGCGACTACATCTACAGGACGAGGGGCGACTACATCTACAGGACGAGGGGCGACTACATCTACAGGGCACGGGGAGACAACATCTACAGGGCACGGGGAGACAACATCTACTGGGCACGGGGAGACAACATCTACTGGGCACGGGGACACATCCACAGGACACGGGGCCACATCCACAGGACACATGACTACATCAGCAGGACACGGGGCTACACTCACGGGACACGGGGAGACGACATCTACGGGACACGGGACCACATCAACGGGACACGGGGCCACATCAACGGGACACGGGGCCACATCAACGGGACACGGGGCCACATCAACGGGACACGGGGCCACATCAACAGGACACGGGGCCACATCAACAGGACACGGGGCCACATCAACAGGACACGGGGCCACATCAACAGGACACGGGGAGACAACGGCTGGACACTTAGGACTTCTGGGGACAGGGTCAGGGGACAAAACAGGACTGACGGGGACTTCTAAAATTTGGACAAGACGGGACAAATAGTCAGAAAAAGCTTTAGCAGCTAGGATAATAGGCAGCTCCTTCTGGGATGAGACCGACTGTACAAGAGTCTTTGCTGCAGAGTCGGCCGCGGCTCTCTCCTCCGCTCTCACGACTGCAGCTCTCTTCTTTGCCGGCTCGGGCACACTCACTGTTGCTGGCTCGGGCACGCCCACCGCTGCTGGCTCGGGCACGCTCACCGCTGCTGGCTCGGGCACGCTCACCGCTGCTGGCTCGGGCACGCCCACCGCTGCTGGCTCGGGCACGCTCACCGCTGCTGGCTCGGGCACGCCCACCGCTGCTGGCTCGGGCACGCCCACCGCTGCTGGCTCGGGCACGCCAGCTCTCGACGCTGCTGGCTCGGGCACGCCAGCTCTCGACGCTGCTGGCACGGGCACGCCAGCTCTCGACGCTGCTGGCACGGGCACGCCAGCTCTCGACGCTGCTGGCACGGGCACGCCAGCTCTCGACGCTGCTGGCACGGGCACGCCAGCTCTCGACGCTGCTGGCACGGGCACGCCAGCTCTCGACGCTGCTGGCACGGGCACGCCAGCTCTCGACGCTGCTGGCACGGGCATCCAGCATTGCCTCCTGTCTGCTGAGTTCCATTGTGGTCGGTTCATTCTGTCAGGTATTTGGTAGGGGAGGAACTCAAGTGCAGACAGGGAATCACAAAACAAAGAGTTTATTAATACAAAAAGGGGAAAACAAAACCCACGAGGGGGGAAAACAGGACTAGGGCAAATACAGCAATACTAAATAAGACTGACTCGACAAGATAAACAAAGACTCAAAACAGGAGAACACTGACTACAACTAACACTCACGGTTATACAGGGACTTCAGAGGAACAATCACAAGTGTGGAACACATCTGATCACAGGTACAATCGCACAGACACTTCTTAGGGAACAAATCTCAATGAACCGACGCAAGACAGAGCACACTAGGAAAGCTAAATAGGGGGAACAATCAAGACACGACAGGTGGCACAGATGGGACAATCAAGACACGACTAGGTTAACAAGGGGGGCGGGGCAAGGAAACGAGACAACACAAGCACATGGCCCAAAGGCAAGGCCATGTGCTTGTACACAAAACACGGGTCTGTCATGATCCTGCCTCAAGACTAGGAAAAATCAAGGACACGAGGGCAGAATCATGACAACATTTTGATTACATCTTTATTTCAGGAATAAATAAACATACTCTTTTGTTTTGCTAAGGCTTACGGGTATATCATAATGTGCTAATAGCATAACTAGCATTTCATCAATGCTAAACTCAATTCAGTTTAAATTATTTATTTTATTAAAATTACAGCATAATGTGAATATGACACCGACATATTTTATGATATGTTTTCCTTGACTTAATAATGAAAACTATATAAAGGTTTTTTTTTATTTTTTTTTTTATCTTAGGTTAAGGTTTTTATTTATTTATTTTTTATAATGAGCTGTTATCTCTCTTTAAATAAAGGGTGTTTGAAAAGTAGCAAAAATAAATGATAAAGGCACTGAAAAAACCCCCACAAGGCTTTCTGGTTTTAATGTAACCTTCATATAGCAAATAAATAAATAATAATAATAATAAAATTATAATAAAATATGTTGATTATTTTTATATATAATAAAATCAACCCCTGGGAAAGTGCTCAAAGAGACACTCAAATTATTAAAGGCTTTTAT